>NC_134364.1:3552032-3764032 GCF_048569485.1 Anomaloglossus baeobatrachus | reverse complement strand
TACTACTCCTCTCTTCCTGCAGCAGACGCTCAGTGCTACTCCTCTCTTCCTGCAGTAGACGCCCAGTGATACTCCTCTCTTCCTGCAGCAGACGCTCAGTGATACTCCTCTCTTCCTGCAGCAGACGCTCAGTGATACTTCCCTCTTCCTGCAGCAGACTCTCAGTTTGTACTCCTCTCTTCCTGCAGCAGACGCTCAGTGATACTCCTCTCTTCCTGCAGCAGACGCTCAGTGATACTTCCCTCTTCCTTTAGCAGACGCTCAGTGATACTCCTCTCTTCCTGCAGCAGACGCTGAGTGATACTTCTCTCTTCCTTTAGCAGACGCTCAGTGATACTCCTCTCTTCCTGCAGCAGACGCTCAGTACTTCTCTCTTCCTACAGCAGATGCTCAGTACTACTCTCTTTCTACAGTAGACGCTCAGTGATACTCCTCTCTTCCTGCAGCAGACGCTCAGTGATACTCCTCTCTTCCTGCAGCAGACGCTCAGTGCTACTCCTCTCTTCCTGCAGCAGACGCTCACTACTCTCGTCTTGCAGCAGACGCTCAGTGATACTCCTCTCTTCCTGCAGTAGACTCTCAGTTTGTACTCCTCTCTTCCTGCAGCAGACGCTCAGTGATACTCCTCTCTTCCTGCAGCAGACGCTCAGTGATACTTCCCTCTTCCTGCAGCAGACGCTCGGTACTCCTCTCTTCCTGCATCAGACGCTCAGTACTTCTCTCTTCCTGCAGTAGACGCTCAGTACTTCTCTCTTCCTGCAGCAGACGCTCAGTGCTACTCCTCTCTTCCTGCAGCAGACGCTCACTACTCTCGTCTTGCAGCAGACGCTCAGTGATACTCCTCTCTTCCTGCATCAGATGCTCAGTACTTCTCTCTTCCTGCAGCAGACGCTCAGTACTTCTCTCTTCCTGCAGTAGACGCTCAGTGATACTCCTCTCTTCCTGCAGCAGACGCTCAGTGATACTCCTCTCTTCCTGCAGCAGAGGCTCAGTGCTACTCTCTCTTCCTGCAGCAGAGGCTCAGTGCTACTCCCCTCTTCCTGCAGCAGACGCTCAGTACTTTCCTCTTCCTGCAGCAGACGCTCAGTGCTACTCCTCTCTTCCTGCAGCAGACGCTCACTACTATCGTCTTGCAGCAGACGCTCAGTGATACTCCTCTCTTCCTGCAGCAGACGATCAGTACTTCTCTCTTCCTGCAGCAGACGCTCAGTACTTCTCTCTTCCTGCAGCAGACGCTCAGTGATACTTCTCTCTTCCTGCAGCAGACGCTCAGTACTTTCCTCTTCCTGCAGCAGACGCTCAGTGATACTCCTCTCTTCCTGCAGCAGACGATCAGTACTTCTCTCTTCCTGCAGCAGACGCTCAGTACTTCTCTCTTCCTGCAGCAGACGCTCAGTGATACTTCTCTCTTCCTGCAGCAGACGCTCAGTACTTTCCTCTTCCTGCAGCAGACGCTCAGTGATACTCCTCTCTTCCTGCAGCAGACGATCAGTACTCCTCTCTTCCTGCAGCAGACGCTCAGTGATACTTCTCTCTTCCTGCAGCAGACGCTCAGTACTTCTCTCTTCCTACAGCAGATGCTCAGTACTACTCTCTTTCTACAGTAGACGCTCAGTGATACTCCTCTCTTCCTGCAGCAGACGCTCAGTACTTCTCTCTTCCTGCAGCAGACGCTCAGTGATACTTCTCTCGTCCTGCAGCAGACGCTCAGTACTTCTCTCTTCCTACAGCAGATGCTCAGTACTACTCTCTTTCTACAGTAGACGCTCAGTGATACTCCTCTCTTCTGCAGCAGACGCTCAGTACTTCTCTCTTCCTGCAGCAGACGCTCAGTGATACTCCTCTCTTCTGCAGCAGACGCTCAGTGCTACTCCTCTCTTCCTGCAGCAGACGCTCACTACTCTCGTCTTGCAGCAGACGCTCAGTGATACTCCTCTCTTCCTGCAGCAGACGCTCAGTACTTCTCTCTTCCTGCAGCAGACGCTCAGTGCTACTCTCTTCCTGCAGCAGACGCTCAGTGCTACTCCTCTCTTCCTGCAGCAGACGCTCGCTACTCTTGTTTGCAGCAGACGCTCAGTGATACTCCTCTCTTCCTATGGCAGGTAGTGAATTAATGAGAGGCCACAGCTGGTGATGAGATGCTATAAGAGGGGCTGTTAATAGGAGTCAGTCTGTGAATAGGGAGAATTTATTCTGGAAGGTGGGAGGATGGCGCTGTCCTGTGACCACTTGTGATAAGTGAGCATTACGCATCGTTATGTGCTCATTACTAACAAGCTAAGTACCCTGCAGAGTGAGGTCTGATCCCAACACAGCACAGAGGCGCCGACACCACTAGGGGGAGCAATGCATCCACCACTCATAGCCACAACGGATGAGGTCATCCAGCCCCAGAAATCACAGACAAAGCGAATCCTTGAAGAAAAGCTGCAGAATAAAGACTGACGCTCCGTCAGCACAAATAATCCAATCGTCCCCTCTACTACTACTACTCCCCCAATAATCTCCCATCCCACCGTCCATAATACCATTAGTTCAAAATTCCATTAGCCCTGTGCATTACAGCTGTGTGCATCCTGAGCTGCCTGGTACATGAAGAGCAGGACAGAACATAGCAATGTCATGCAGTACCGACGTTCAGGGGGTGTGGAAAGCGGAGTGGCTGCTTCTACGGGTATAGTGATGGCTGCCAGCATCAGTCAGGATGTCTAACACACCCATCATCCTAGAGACCAATGATCCAGTCCTCCAGCCGCGGGGGCTCTGACGGGAGGGCGCGCCATCAGGATCCGTGGTCTCTGGACACTGTGCAAGGACTGTGCTGGAGAGGGTCTGGGGAGAGCGGCACTTAACACAAGAACTCTTCACCCCAAGAGGGAGGATTTGGAAACAATATGAGAAGCACTTGTCTAGTAGGAAATCCTGAAAGGAGAAGACAGGAGTGGGACCAGCACCGGCCAGGATCAGTATCTGCTCTGTTACTTCGGGAGGAGAGCACGACCAGCACCGGCCAGGATCAGTATCTGCTCTGTTACCCCGGGAGGAGAGCGGGACCAGCACTGGCCAGGATCAGTATCTGCTCTGTTACCCCGGGAGGAGAGCGGGACCAGCACTGGCGAGGATCAGTATCTGCTCTCTGTTACCCCAGGAGGGGAGCAGGACCAGCACTGGGCAGAATCAGTATCTGCTTGGGGGTCTGGCAGTCCCCAACCCGTGGGTTTATTATGTTGCGGCACAGATGCAGCACTTCAGGGGGTGGGGAAAGGATGAGGCATATGACGCTGGGGCAAATTGGTGAGGGGCCTTGCAGAATGGGGATACCCAGTGGCTTTTTTGGACGCAGGATACTCACCCAGAGGAGGAACATTATATCCAACATTATCATTGATGTACAAGGTGTGGGATAGAGGGAAGCAGTTGCTGGGAATATCAGGAATGACTGAGTACTGGCCCTTATGGCATAATCGTGGACTGGCGGAGCTGCAGAGACTCCCGGGTTGGAGAATGTGGGTGAGCAGGGGGGTGCATCAGGTGTCTCAGATTCTTCAGAATAATATACTTAAAAGATTTGACCAGCTTCAAGCTGAGTTTGGGATACCGCACAGTTCCTTTTACCAATACCTGCAGCTCCGTCATGCCTATGAGACACAGACACGTCGTATGGACATTAGGATAGAGCGGAATCACACTCTTACTGATTTGTTGACATCTGATCGCTCCTATGGTATTATTTCTAGGTTGTATACAGTGATGTTATCTAGACACCTCGACAAATTCTCTTTGCAGGCTAGAGAGAAGTGGGAGAGGGACCTAGGCCCTATGACAGAGGAACAGTGGGGTGAGGTCCTGTCTCAGACTCCAAGCCTTGCTGTATCTGAAGGCCAACGACTGTCACAGCTATTCCTGTTACATAGAGTATATAGGACACCTAGTCTATTGCATAAGATGGGAGTTAGGATGGATGATCTGTGTCCTAGGTGCGGACAGGAAGGTGCTAATCTGATGCATATGATGTGGTCCTGTGGGAACATTGAAGATTACTGGAGGGCAGTACTAGAATTGGTTAGACAAGTTTTCAATATCCGTCTACAGCCAAGACCTATTATATGTATCCTGGGTCTACGGGAAGGGGGGGTGGACTTGAGTTCGCCGGTAATGGTCGGTATTACACGTCTCTTGTACCAGGCTAGGAAACTGTTGGCCTACCACTGGTTGGACCCAGCGCCTCCGGTCATCGGGGATTTTAGGGAAAGAGTAAATGCTATACTTCGACTGGAGAGAGGAGTATACCTTAAAAGAAATGCATTGAAAAAGTTCTATAAGATCTGGGGGGCATGGTTGGATACCCCAGGCCTTCCCTCCTCGGCGTTACTGCAGGACAGTGCGGGCGACCAGGTCCTTCTCCTTCTAACCGGTTAACAAATTCCTCAAATAGGGTGATATGCGTACTGCTGGAATGTGTGTGCATGTATATGTGTGTGCATGTATATGTGTGTGCATGTATATGTGTGTGCGTGCGTGCGTGCGTGTATGTATATGTGTGTGCATGTATATGTGTGTGCGTGCGTGCGTGTATGTATATGTGTGTGCATGTATATGTGTGTGCATGTATATGTGTGTGCATGTATATGTGTGTGCATGTATATGTGTGTGTATGTATATGTGTGTGCGTGCGTGCGTGCGTGTATGTATATGTGTGTATATATATATATATATAATGTCATAATGATGCTGGGTAAGCTATACTATGGAGAATATATTGGGAAATAATATGCACTTTGAGACCCATATTGAAATGAGACGTGGACTGCGGGTGCATTGTTTATTATGTTATTTGTGTGGTTTTTCTTATTGACTAAAGGTTTTTTTCCCTTTCTGTGATATTTCTATGGAGGGAATTATTTTATGTGTTGTATAATTTTGCTGTTAAATAAAAATGAACCGGATTTAAAACAAGAATCAGTATCTGCTCTGTGACCCCGGGAGGAGAGCGGGACCAGCACCGGCCAGGATGAGTATCTGCTCTGTTACCCCCGGAGGAGAACGGGACCAGCACTGGCCAGGATCAGTATCTGCTCTGTTACCCCCGGAGGAGAACGGACCAGCACTGGCCAGGATCAGTATCTGCTCTGTTACCCCCGGAGGAGAGCGGGACCAGCACTGGCCAGGATCAGTATCTGCTCTGTTACCCCCGGAGGAGAACGGGATCAGCACTGGGCAGGATCAGTATCTGCTCTGTTACCCCCGGAGGAGAACGGGACCAGCACTGGGCAGGATCAGTATCTGCTCTGTTACCCCCGAGGAGAACGGGACCAGCACTGGCCAGGATCAGTATCTGCTCTGTTACCCCCGGAGGAGAACGGGACCAGCACTGGCCAGGATGAGTATCTGCTCTGTTACTCTGGGAGGAGAGTGGGACCAGCACTGGCCAGGATCAGTATCTGCTCTGTTACTCCGGGAGGAGAGTGGGACCAGCACTGGCCAGGATCAGTATCTGCTCTGTTACCCCCGGAGGAGAGTGGGACCAGCACTGGCCAGGATCAGTATCTGCTCTGTTACCCCCGGAGGAGAACGGGACCAGCACTGGCCAGGATGAGTATCTGCTCTGTTACTCTGGGAGGAGAGTGGGACCAGCACTGGCCAGGATGAGTATCTGCTCTGTTACTCCGGGAGGAGAGTGGGACCAGCACTGGCCAGGATCAGTATCTGCTCTGTTACCCCCGGAGGAGAGTGGGACCAGCACTGGCCAGGATCAGTATCTGCTCTGTTACCCCCGGAGGAGAACGGGACCAGCACTGGCCAGGATGAGTATCTGCTCTGTTACTCTGGGAGGAGAGTGGGACCAGCACTGGCCAGGATCAGTATCTGCTCTGTTACCCCCGGAGGAGAACGGGACCAGCACTGGCCAGGATCAGTATCTGCTCTGTTACCCCCGGAGGAGAACGGGACCAGCACTGGGCAGGATCAGTATCTGCTCTGTTACCCCCGGAGGAGAACGGACCAGCACTGGCCAGGATCAGTATCTGCTCTGTTACCCCCGGAGGAGAACAGGACCAGCACTGGCCAGGATCAGTATCTGCTCTCAGTTACCCCGGGAGGAGAGCGGGACCAGCACTGGCCAGGATCAGTATCTGCTCTGTTACCCCCGGAGGAGAACGGGACCAGCACTGGCCAGGATCAGTATCTGCTCTGTTACCCCCGGAGGAGAACGGGACCAGCACTGGGCAGGATCAGTATCTGCTCTGTTACCCCCGGAGGAGAACGGGACCAGCACTGGCCAGGATCAGTATCTGCTCTGTTACCCCCGGAGGAGAACGGGACCAGCACTGGGCAGGATCAGTATATGCTCTCAGTTACCCGGGAGGAGAGCGGGAATAGCACTGGCCAGGATCAGTATCTGCTCTGTTACCCCCGGAGGAGAACGGGACCAGCACTGGGCAGGATCAGTACCTGCTCTCAGTTACCCCGGGAGGAGAGTGGGACCAGCACTGGCCAGGATCAGTATCTGCTCTCGGTCACTCCCGGAGGAGAGCGGGACCAGCATTGGCCAGGATCAGTATCTGCTCTCGGTCACCACTAGAGGAGAGCGGGACTAGCACTGGCCAGGATCAGTATCTGCTCTCGGTCACTCCCGAAGGAGAGTGGGACCAGCACTGGCCAGGATCAGTATCTGCTCTCGGTCACTCCCGGAGGAGAGCGGGACCAGCATTGGCCAGGATCAGTATCTGCTCTCGGTCACCACTAGAGGAGAGCGGGACTAGCACTGGCCAGGATCAGTATCTGCTCTCGGTCACTCCCGAAGGAGAGCGGGACCAGCACTGGCCAGGATCAGTATCTGTTCTCGGTCACTCCCGGAGGAGAGCGGGACCAGCACTGGCCAGGATCAGTATCTGCTCTCGGTCACTCCCGGAGGAAAGCGGGACCAGCATTGGCCAGGATCAGTATCTGCTCTCGGTCACCACTAGAGGAGAGCAGGACCAGCACTGGCCAGGATCAGTATCTGCTCTCGGTCACCCCCGGAGGAGGGCGGGACCAGCACTGGCCAGGATCAGTATCTGCTCTCGCTCACTCCCGGAGGTGAGCGGGACTTGCACTGGCCAGGATCAGTATTTGCTCTCGGTCACCACTAGAGGAGAGCAGGACCAGCACTGGCCAGGATCAGTATCTTCTCTCGGTCACCCCCGGAGGAGGGCGGGACCAGCACTGGACAGGATCAGTATCTGCTCTCGGTCACTCCCGGAGGAGAGCGGGACCAGCACTGGCCAGGATCAGTATCTGCTCTCGGTCACCACTAGAGGAGAGCGGGACTAGCACTGGCCAGGATCAGTATCTGCTCTCGGTCACTCCCGAAGGAGAGTGGGACCAGCACTGGCCAGGATCAGTATCTGCTCTCGGTCACTCCCGGAGGAGAGCGGGACCAGCATTGGCCAGGATCAGTATCTGCTCTCGGTCACCACTAGAGGAGAGCGGGACTAGCACTGGCCAGGATCAGTATCTGCTCTCGGTCACTCCCGAAGGAGAGCGGGACCAGCACTGGCCAGGATCAGTATCTGTTCTCGGTCACTCCCGGAGGAGAGCGGGACCAGCACTGGCCAGGATCAGTATCTGCTCTCGGTCACTCCCGGAGGAAAGCGGGACCAGCATTGGCCAGGATCAGTATCTGCTCTCGGTCACCACTAGAGGAGAGCAGGACCAGCACTGGCCAGGATCAGTATTTGCTCTCGGTCACCACTAGAGGAGAGCAGGACCAGCACTGGCCAGGATCAGTATCTTCTCTCGGTCACCCCCGGAGGAGAGCGGGACCAGCACTGGCCAGGATCAGTATCTGCTCTTGGTCACCACTAGAGGAGAGCGGGACTAGCACTGGCCAGGATCAGTATCTGCTCTCGGTCACTCCCGAAGGAGAGCGGGACCAGCACTGGCCAGGATCAGTATCTGTTCTCGGTCACTCCCGGAGGAGAGCGGGACCAGCACTGGCCAGGATCAGTATCTGCTCTCGGTCACTCCCGGAGGAAAGCGGGACCAGCATTGGCCAGGATCAGTATCTGCTCTCGGTCACCACTAGAGGAGAGCAGGACCAGCACTGGCCAGGATCAGTATTTGCTCTCGGTCACCACTAGAGGAGAGCAGGACCAGCACTGGCCAGGATCAGTATCTTCTCTCGGTCACCCCCGGAGGAGAGCGGGACCAGCACTGGCCAGGATCAGTATCTGCTCTTGGTCACCACTAGAGGAGAGCGGTGCTAGCACTGGCCAGGATCAGTATTTGCTCTCGGTCACTCCCGGAGGAGAGCGGGACTAGCACTGGCCAGGATCAGTATCTGCTCTCGGTCACCACTAGAGGAGAGCAGGACCACCACTGGCCAGGATCAGTATCTGCTTTCGGTCACCCCCGGAGGAGATCGGGACCAGCACTGGCCAGGATCAGTATCTGCTCTCGGTCACCCCTGGAGGAGGGTGGGACCAGTACTGGGGAGGATCAGTATCTGCTCTCGGTCACCACTAGAGGAGAGCGGGACCAGCACTGGCCAGGATCAGTATCTGCTCTCGGTCACCACTAGAGGAGAGCGGGACTAGCACTGGACAGGATCAGTATCTGCTGTCGGTCACCACTAGAGGAGAGCAGGACCTGCACTGGCCAGGATCAGTATCTGCTCTCGGTCACCCCTGGAGGAGGATGGGACCAGTACTGGCGAGGATCAGTATCTGCTCTCGGTCACCACTAGAGGAGAGCAGGACCAGCACTGGCCAGGATCAGTATCTGCTCTCGGTCACCACTAGAGGAGAGCGGGACTAGCACTGGACAGGATCAGTATCTGCTGTCGGTCACCACTAGAGGAGAGCAGGACCAGCACTGGCCAAGATCAGTATCTGCTCTCGGTCACCACTAGAGGAGAGCAGGACCAGCACTGGCCAGGATCAGTATCTGCTCTGGTCACCCCCATAGGAGGGTGGGACCAGTACTGGCGAGGATTAGTATTTGCTCTCGGTCACCCCTGGAGGAGAGTGTGACCATCATGGGGCGAGGAGGGATGTGTTATCCGACATGTTTTCCCAGATTATACAGCTGATGTCATCTGATCAGAGTCATGACCTGAAGTGTAAATTCCACTTCCCAGGGTCAGAACAATCACATACACTTTACAGGTGATGTCTCCCCGATTATGGACCTTCACCATCATCCTCATTATTGTATAGCTATATCCAATAACTCTTATGTTTCCTCACCGAGGGCATGACTGCCCGTGTACTGACAGTAAGTAGAGAGCTAGAAGTGGATGAGGAATTGAAAGAGGGGGTCTATTAGAAGGCCATTATCCCGCCACATCGGTGGTTTGGAGGATGAGCCATACTGCGGTATCACCTGGTGGGTTGCTCTATGCAGTGTGCCATACAGTAATATATAGGCTACTTGTCTGGGACTTTCTCACCTCGCTCACAGGTTCTTCCCCAGTGTCCTGTGCCCGTACAATCACACACAAAGCGGTTCCAGCCGTCTCGGCAGCCAGCATTGTTCTTACAGGGGTAACTATCGCACTGTTTGCCGCTCATTCGGGAGCAAGACGACTTCACGCTGGCCGCATTCTGAGCCTCCGCCAGCTGCCGAATATTCTTACTGCGTCCATCGATGAACAGGTCACGAATGCAGCCAACATAACCATAGTTCAGCATGGCCGTCCACAGTTCAGTAGGCAAGATAAGCCCAGCCCGGTTCTCTGGAAGACCCCCCAAATACATGTCCCCTTCCAAGTCCAGAATCTCGCTCTCACCACTGGCAGTGAACGGAGTGCGTTTGCTATTAACAGAGATAGTGCCTGCAAAGGAAAGCACAGAAGTCACCGGTCAGAAGAAGGAAAGGTAAACCGTTCAGCAACCTGCAAGAAAGAAAGAAAAGGACAATGAGAGGGGTCTGCCAGCAACGGAGTATTGAAGGGTCTACATAGTCAACGTCCTCCAGACAAACAAGGAGGAAGGGTCTCAGCGCCAGGAGCCGACCTACGTCTAAGGATTCGTAACCTCCTCAGTGGATCTACACCCCCGCCTTGTGCAGGGATAATTCAATCAATCTTAATGACTGAGAAGGAACAATCTCCACACGTCTTAAATGTCAAGAGGGTTTTCAATAGAAAGGTTAACGCTTCGGGGAGGTGGGGGAATTGTAGAGCCTCCGTCTCTGCTGCCTCCTCAAGAAGACAGGTAAGCAGGACCATCCCATGCAGATGTGCTAGCCTCCACCCGGAGCCCACCTATAGAGCGGTACATACATCTAGAAATAGGGTACATTACAGGGGGTCCGGAATATGAAGTAGCAGGATGAAGAGATGGCATCACATGATAGAGAAGTGTTTGCCTGGACTTGTCAGCATTGAGGACACCATTAATCCGGATCAAATCCACAAGTCCATCTTCTGAAATTCAGCCACAAACCTGCGCACCCTCCTCCCGCCTCACTGGTCCCGCGCACCCTCCTCCCGCCTCACTGGTCCCGCGCACCCTCCTCCCGCCTCACTGGTCCCGCGCACCCTCCTCCCACGGACCCTCTTCCCGCGGACCCTCTTCCCGCTTCACTGCTCCCGCCGACCCTCCGCCCGCCTCCCAAATCCCGCCGACCCTCCGCCCGCCTCCCAAATCCCGCCGACCCTCCGCCCGCCTCACAAATCCCGCCGACCCTCCGCCCGCCTCAGAAATTCCGCGGACCCTCCGCCCGCCTTAGAAATCCCGCGGACCCTCCGCCCGCCTCACCGCTCTCGCGGACCCTCCGCCCGCCTCACCGCTCTCGCGGACCCTCCGCCCGCCTCACCGCTCTCGCGGACCCTCCGCCCGCCTCACCGCTCTCGCGGACCCTCCGCCCGCCTCACCGCTCTCGCGGACCCTCCGCACGCCTCACCGCTCTCGCGGACCCTCCGCCCGCCTCACCGCTCTCGCGGACCCTCCGCCCGCCTCACCGCTCTCGCGGACCCTCCGCCCGCCTCACCGCTCTCGCGGACCCTCCGCCCGCCTCACCGCTCTCGCGGACCCTACGCCCGCCTCACCGCTCTCGCGGACCCTACGCCCGCCTGACCGCTCTCGCGGACCCTATGCCCGCCTCACCGCTCTCGCGGACCCTCCGCCCGCCTCACTGCTCCCGCGGACCCTTCTCTCGCCTCACTGCTCCCGTGGACCCTCCGCCCGCCTCACTGCTCCCGCGGACCCTTCGCCCGCCTCATTGCTCCCGCGGACCCTCCTCCCGCCTTACCGCTCCTGCCCGTTACAGCAGAATATGTCTCACTTTACTCCTCTGTCCCGACACCTACTAATACTTTCTGCCCCTCCTAGTTCTTATGTTTTCCTGCATAGCGGAGTCGCAGGCATGAGGTCTGGGATTCCGGCCATAACTCTTCCATGAAAACGACTTGTGAGTGCACTTCTCTGGACAGTAGATAGTGCAGCTGGTCCCTCTGGCCTCTACCAGGTCTGAGCTGATGGACATCCTCCGATGTAGAACACCGGTCATTGCTGCACTAGGTTTCCTTGGCCGATCACTGCGTCTCCGATCCTCCGTGATGTTGGTTTCTTGGTCTCACCAATGCTGTGAAATCGCAGCAGATACTTTAGGTGGCATTTACACCGGCCGATCCTCCGGCACATCGCCCGATCCTCCGTCACATCGCCCGATCCTCCGTCACACCGCCCGATCCTCCGTCACACCGCCCGATCCTCCGTCACATCGCCCGATCCTCCGGCACACCGCCCGATCCTCCGGCACACCGCCCGATCCTCCGGCACATCGCCCGATCCTCCGGCACATCGCCCGATCCTCCGGCACACCGCCCGATCCTCCGGCACACCGCCCGATCCTCCGTCACATCGCCCCTGATGATTGTGTGATGTGAATGTGCTGAGCGGCCGAACACCGAGTCCAGAAACGCGTCTACATCGAGCAACAAACTGTGTTCAACTCCAAAAATGTGTGATATAAATGGAGATTATTCATCATTCAATGATTTCACCGAAAAAACGAGAGGAAACTCACGTCATACACGGGGGGCCGCACTCCAGAGCACTGAGGGGCTCAGCCGAGCACAAACTCTGGATTACAGAACATTGGTTCACGTCGTACACGGGGGGCCGCACTCCAGAGCACTGAGGGGCTCAGCCGAGCACAAACTCTGGATTACAGAACATTGGTTCACGTCGTACACGGGGGGCCGCACTCCAGAGCACTGAGGGGCTCAGCCGAGCACAGACTCTGGATTACAGAACATTGGTTCACGTCGTACACGGGGGGCCGCACTCCAGAGCACTGAGGGGCTCAGCCGAGCACAGACTCCGGATTACAGAACATTGGTTCACGTCGTACACGGGGGGCCGCACTCCAGAGCACTGAGGGGCTCAGCCGAGCACAGACTCCGGATTACAGAACACTGGTTCACGTCGTACACGGGGGGCCGCACTACAGAGCACTGAGGGGCTCAGCCGAGCACAGACTCCGGATTACAGAACATTGGTTCACGTCGTACACGGGGGGCCGCACTCCAGAGCACTGAGGGGCTCAGCCGAGCACAGACTCCGGATTACAGAACATTGGTTCATGTCGTACACGGGGGGCCGCACTCCAGAGCACGGAGGGGCTCAGCCGAGCACAGACTCTGGAATACAGAACATTGGTTCACGTCGTACACGGGGGGCCGCACTCCAGAGCACTGAGGGGCTCAGCCGAGCACAGACTCTGGATTACAGAACATTGGTTCACGTCGTACACGGGGGGCCGCACTCCAGAGCACTGAGGGGCTCAGCCGAGCGCTTCCTTTACCATATAAGCGATTATCTGACCTTCTCCATCATGTGATACCATCAGGGAGACGTCTGATTGGCTCCACATTGATTCTGCAGCCGGACAATGAACTCTTACCTGCCTAGAACGTTTGCACAGTAATCCGTACATATACACACTATATACACACAATCAGGTGATAGCATAAAAATCAGGGGGTACAGTAGCGGATCACCTACCTGAGCGTCCATCCCGCTGGATGTCCACATGACACCACTCGCCATCGTTGGCCTTTTTGCTGGTGGCTTTTACCTTTATTGTCCCTGAGCCCATGTCTAGCAGGAGGTACAGATGACCATCCAACAACTCCACCGCAAAGAAGTCCACTTTGGTATTCTTCTGGCTCCGCACGTCCTTCCTGTCCTGCGGCTTTCCATGTGTGAAGAGGATGAGGCCATTGGGTTCCGTGGTGCGGAAATCGAAGGATATGGAGCCCATGCGCTTAGTGTTCCACTTGGGTAAGCTGATGAAGGCCTCTGGGCTCTCGAAGCTGATGGGGTCCAAAGTAGCCACGTTCTCACACTTAAAGACCACATCTCCATAGATCTTCATTTTTGTGTCTCCAATTCTTGCCAATCGCGAAAGCTCCAAGCGGATGTCGTTATTCTTATAGACCACCTGCAGTGCAGAGAATGGGGGGCATTAAGCACGGATCTCACAGAGGTCCTATACGCAGGGCATGTCAGAGAGTAAGACAGCTGGGGGGCTACTCACCCCCGGCACAGAGAATGGGGGGCATCAAGCACGGATCTCACAGAGGTCCTATACGCAGGGCATGTCAGAGAGTGAGACAGCTGGGGGGCCACAGCCCCTACACACCCCCGGCACAGAGAATGGGGGGCATCAAGCACGGATCTCACAGAGGTCCTATACGCAGGGCATGTCAGAGAGTGAGACAGCTGGGGGGCCACAGCCCCTACACACCCCCGGCACAGAGAATGGGGGGCATCAAGCACGGATCTCACAGAGGTCCTATACGCAGGGCATGTCAGAGAGTGAGACAGCTGGGGGGCCACAGCCCCTACACACCCCCGGCACAGAGAATGGGGGGCATCAAGCACGGTACTCACAGAGGTCCTATACGCAGGGCATGTCAGAGAGTGAGACAGCTGGGGGGCCACAGCCCCTACACACCCCCGGCACAGAGAATGGGGGGGCATCAAGCACGGATCTCACAGAGGTCCTATACGCAGGGCATGTCAGAGAGTGAGACAGCTGGGGGGCCACAGCCCCTCCACACCCCCGGCACAGAGAATGGGGGGCATCAAGCACGGATCTCACAGAGGTCCTATACGCAGGGCATGTCAGAGAGTGAGACAGCTGGGGGGCCACAGCCCCTCCACAGAGAATGGGGGGCATGAAGCAGCCATCTCATAGAGGTCCCATATGCGGGGTATGAGACACCTGGGGCCACAGCCCCTCCACACCCCCGGCACAGAGAATAGGGGGCATGAAGCACGGATCTCACAGAGGTCCCATATGCGGGGTATGAGACACCTGGGGGCCACAGCCCCTCCACACCCCCGGCACAGAGAATAGGGGGCATGAAGCAGCCATCTCACAGAGGTCCCATATGCGGGGTATGAGACACCTGGGGCCACAGCCCCTCCACACCCCCGGCACAGAGAATAGGGGGCATGAAGCAGCCATCTCACAGAGGTCCTATATGCGGGGTATAAGACACCTGGGGCCACAGCCCTTTGCACCCCCAGCACAGAGAATAGGGGGCATGAAGCAGCCATCTCACAGAGGTCCCATATGCGGGGTATAAGACACCTGGGGCCACAGTCCTTTGCACCCCCGGCACAGAGAATAGGGGGCATGAAGCAGCCATCTCACAGAGGTCCCATATGCAGGGTATAAGACACCTGGGGCCACAGTCCTTTGCACCCCCAGCACAGAGAATAGGGGGCATGAAGCAGCCATCTCACAGAGGTCCCATATGCGGGGTATAAGACACCTGGGGCCACAGCCCCTCCACACCCCCGGCACAGAGAATGGGGGGCATGAAGCAGCCATCTTACAGAGGTCCCATATGCAGGGTATAAGACACCTGGGGCCACAGCCCCTCCACACCCCCGGCACAGAGAATAGGGGGCATGAAGCAGCCATCTCATAGAGGTCCCATATGCGGGGTATAAGACACCTGGGGCCACAGCCCCTACACACCCCCGGCACAGAGAATAGGGGGCATGAAGCAGCCATCTCACAGAGGTCCCATATGCGGGGTATAAGACACCTGGGGCCACAGCCCCTACACACCCCCGGCACAGAGAATAGGGGGCATGAAGCAGCCATCTCACAGAGGTCCCATATGCGGGGTATAAGACACCTGGGGCCACAGCCCCTACACACCCCCGGCACAGAGAATAGGGGGCATGAAGCAACCATCTCACAGAGGTCCCATATGCGGGGTATAAGACACCTGGGGCCACAGCCCTTTGCACCCCCGGCACAGGGAATAGGGGGCATGAAGCAGCCATCTCACAGAGGTCCCATATGCAGGGTATAAGACACCTGGGGCCACAGCCCTTTGCACCCCCGGCACAGAGAATAGGGGGCATGAAGCAGCCATCTCACAGAGGTCCCATATGCGGGGTATGAGACACCTGGGGCCACAGCCCTTTGCACCCCCGGCACAGAGAATAGGGGGCATGAAGCAGCCATCTTACAGAGGTCCCATATGCGGGGTATGAGACACCTGGGGCCACAGCCCTTTGCACCCCCGGCACAGAGAATGGGGGGCATGAAGCAGCCATCTCACAGAGGTCCCATATGCGGGGTATGAGACACCTGGGGCCACAGCCCTTTGCACCCCCGGCACAGAGAATGGGGGGCATGAAGCAGCCATCTCACAGAGGTCCCATATGCGGGGTATGAGACACCTGGGGCCACAGCCCTTTGCACCCCCGGCACAGAGAATGGGGGGCATGAAGCAGCCATCTCACAGAGGTCCCATATGCGGGGTATGAGACACCTGGGGCCACAGCCCTTTGCACCCCCGGCACAGAGAATGGGGGGCATGAAGCAGCCATCTCACAGAGGTCCCATATGCGGGGTATAAGACACCTGGGGCCACAGCCCTTTGCACCCCCGGCACAGAGCACATTTACATGTAACGTTTACCATCACACAATGGTGGCCAGAAATATATTAATAGCACTAAACCATGAGATCAGTAATGAACACTGCCATAGACTATAGGGGCTGCAGGTCCTGAGAGCCCCCCACCAGCTCAGTAGTGATGGGTGCGTCCACCACCCCGTGGGGCACTCCTGCAAGAACTGTGCAAGAAGTGTTCTGGGGGATGGTTGGGGGTCCCACAAACCAGACCCCCGCCATCAGCCACACATCGACGTTAATAATACAGTATATGTAGCATCATTGTATAATGACAAGTTGTGAAGAGACGTTTATAGAAATGAAGCAAAGATCCTGGAGACGGCAAAAAACGGCAACCAAACTGCGAGAAATATGGTCACACCTCCTCTTCCCCAGCGAATCAGAACACACCCTCCAGTGGGAGATCCGCTCTACCCCTGCAGAGGAGCAGGCGAATCAGAACACACCCTCCAGTGGGAGATCCGCTCTACCCCTGCAGAGGAGCAGGCGAATCAGAACACACCCTCCAGTGGAAGATCCGCTCTACCCCTGCAGAGGAGCAGGCGAATCAGAACGGACGCTCCAGTGGAAGATCCGCTCTACCCCTGCAGAGGAGCAGGCGATTCAGAACGGACGCTCCAGTGGGTGATCCGCTCTACCCCTGCAGAGGAGCAGGCGATTCAGAACAGAAACTCCAGTGGGTGATCCGCTCTACCCCTGCAGAGGAGCAGGCGATTCAGAACAGAAACTCCAGTGGGTGATCCGCTCCACCCCTGCAGAGGAGCAGGCGAATCAGAACACACCCTCCAGTGGGAGATCCGCTCCACCCCTGCAGAGGAGCAGGCGAATCAGAACACACCCTCCAGTGGGTGATCCGCTCCACCCCTGCAGAGGAGCAGGCGAATCAGAACACACCCTCCAGTGGGTGATCCGCTCTACCCCTGCAGAGGAGCAGGCGAATCAGAACACACCCTCCAGTGGGAGATCCGCTCTACCCCTGCAGAGGAGCAGGCGAATCAGAACACACCCTCCAGTGGGAGATCCGCTCTACCCCTGCAGAGGAGCAGGCGAATCAGAACACACCCTCCAGTGGGAGATCCGCTCTACCCCTGCAGAGGAGCAGGCGAATCAGAACACACCCTCCAGTGGGAGATCCGCTCTACCCCTGCAGAGGAGCAGGCGAATCAGAACACACCCTCCAGTGGGAGATCCGCTCTACCCCTGCAGAGGAGCAGGCGAATCAGAACACACCCTCCAGTGGGTGATCCGCTCTACCCCTGCAGAGGAGCAGGCGATTCAGAACGGACCCTCCAGTGGGTGATCCGCTCTACCCCTGCAGAGGAGCAGGCGATTCAGAACGGACGCTCCAGTGGGTGATCCGCTCTACCCCTGCAGAGGAGCAGGCGAATCAGAACGGACGCTCCAGTGGGTGATCCGCTCTACCCCTGCAGAGGAGCAGGCGAATCAGAACAGACGCTATAGCGGTCGCCCTGGTCTTCATTTACAAGCAGCGGTAAGTGACAGCTGCAGCCAGTCAGTGGAAGCTCACATCTGGCCCCCTTGCTCCACCACATGACGTACGGGGGCTTAGTACCTGCAGAGGCCACTGATTTGCCGCCGCTGTCATCGGAAACCTTTGGTGAGGAGGATATTGAGGAAGACGAGGAGCCCCGGGACTGACATTCTGTAACAATGGATGTAAAGCCTTTCCCCTGTAGCTGCAGTAATATAAGTGATGGAGCCACTGCTTCTTCTCATTGATGATCCTCATGTTCACATTCTGCCACCGTACGTACGGCGTCACTTGTATACGTTATATATGGCCGCCATGCGTCCCATGGGGCTGCTCAGCACATTTTCCCATCCACAGGCTCTGCTTTCCAGGATCTAGTAGTATGTAACACGGCTGTCACTGCCATCTCCATCCAGCAGGCGTCACCACACCAGCACTAGGAGGCTACGCCCCCCAAACGCCTGGGATCCAATCACCAACAGTGAGAGCTTGTGTCCCCCCTGGAGGAGTCTGTATGGAACAGTCCACGTAATGACATCACACAGGAAGAAATGAGACCAACCAACGCCAAACCAGATAGCTGCTAACACGTCCCCATGTACGAGGAGGAGAGGGGGGACAGAGCGACCTGTACGAGGAGGAGAGGGGGGACAGAGCGACCTGTACGAGGAGGAGAGGGGGGACAGAGTGACATGTACGAGGAGGAGAGGGGGGACAGAGTGACATGTACGAGGAGGAGAGGGGGGGCAGAGCGACCTGTACGAGGAGGAGAGGGGGGACAGAGCGACCTGTACGAGGAGGAGAGGGGGGACAGAGCGACCTGTACGAGGAGGAGAGGGGGGACAGAGCGACATGTGCGAGGAGGAGAGGGGGGACAGAGCGACATGTGCGAGGAGGAGAGGGGGGACAGAGCGACATGTGCGAGGAGGAGAGGGGGGACAGAGCGACATGTGCGAGGAGGAGAGGGGGGACAGAGCGACATGTGCGAGGAGGAGAGGGGGGACAGAGCGACATGTGCGAGGAGGAGAGGGGGGACAGAGCGACATGTGCGAGGAGGAGAGGGGGGAAGAGCGACATGTGCGAGGAGGAGAGGGGGGACAGAGCGACATGTACGAGGAGGAGAGATGGGGGACAGAGCGACATGTGCGAGGAGGAGAGGGGGAACAGAGCGACATGTGCGAGGAGGAGAGGGGGGACAGAGCGACATGTGCGAGGAGGAGAGGGGGCCGAAGGACGTGCACAAGGAGGAAAGGATGGAAGGAGGAACATATAGGAGGAGAGGGGGACAGAGGGACGTGTACGAGGAGGAGAGGGGGACAGAGGGACGTGTACGAGGAGGAGAGGGGGGACAGAGCGACCTGTACGAGGAGGAGAGGGGGGACAGAGCGACCTGTACGAGGAGGAGAGGGGGGACAGAGCGACCTGTACGAGGAGGAGAGGGGGGACAGAGCGACCTGTACGAGGAGGAGAGGGGGGACAGAGCGACCTGTACGAGGAGGAGAGGGGGGACAGAGCGACATGTGCGAGGAGGAGAGGGGGGACAGAGCGACATGTGCGAGGAGGAGAGGGGGGACAGAGCGACATGTGCGAGGAGGAGAGGGGGGACAGAGCGACATGTGCGAGGAGGAGAGGGGGGACAGAGCGACATGTGCGAGGAGGAGAGGGGGGAAGAGCGACATGTGCGAGGAGGAGAGGGGGGACAGAGCGACATGTACGAGGAGGAGAGATGGGGGACAGAGCGACATGTGCGAGGAGGAGAGGGGGAACAGAGCGACATGTGCGAGGAGGAGAGGGGGGACAGAGTGACATGTGCGAGGAGGAGAGGGGGCCGAAGGACGTGCACAAGGAGGAAAGGATGGAAGGAGGAACATATAGGAGGAGAGGGGGACAGAGGGACGTGTACGAGGAGGAGAGGGGGACAGAGGGACGTGTACGAGGAGGAGAGGGGGGACAGAGCGACCTGTACGAGGAGGAGAGGGGGGACAGAGCGACCTGTACGAGGAGGAGAGGGGGGACAGAGCGACCTGTACGAGGAGGAGAGGGGGGACAGAGCGACCTGTACGAGGAGGAGAGGGGGGACAGAGCGACCTGTACGAGGAGGAGAGGGGGGACAGAGCGACCTGTACGAGGAGGAGAGGGGGGACAGAGCGACCTGTACGAGGAGGAGAGGGGGGACAGAGCGACCTGTACGAGGAGGAGAGGGGGGACAGAGCGACCTGTACGAGGAGGAGAGGGGGGACAGAGCGACCTGTACGAGGAGGAGAGGGGGGACAGAGCGACCTGTACGAGGAGGAGAGGGGGGACAGAGCGACCTGTACGAGGAGGAGAGGGGGGACAGAGCGACCTGTACGAGGAGGAGAGGGGGGACAGAGCGACCTGTACGAGGAGGAGAGGGGGGACAGAGCGACCTGTACGAGGAGGAGAGGGGGGACAGAGCGACCTGTACGAGGAGGAGAGGGGGGACAGAGCGACCTGTACGAGGAGGAGAGGGGGGACAGAGCGACATGTGCGAGGAGGAAAGGGGGGACAGAGCGACATGTGCGAGGAGGAAAGGGGGGACAGAGCGACATGTGCGAGGAGGAGAGGGGGGACAGAGCGACATGTGCGAGGAGGAGAGAGGGGACAGAGCGACATGTACGAGGAGGAGAGAGGGGACAGAGCGACATGTGCGAGGAGGAGAGGGGGGACAGAGCGACATGTGCGAGGAGGAGAGGGGGGACAGAGCGACATGTACGAGGAGGAGAGGGGGGACAGAGCGACATGTACGAGGAGGAGAGGGGGGACAGAGCGACATGTACGAGGAGGAGAGGGGGGACAGAGAGACATGTACGAGGAGGAGAGATGGGGGACAGAGCGACATGTACGAGGAGGAGAGATGGGGGACAGAGCGACATGTACGAGGAGGAGAGATGGGGGACAGAGCGACATGTACGAGGAGGAGAGATGGGGGACAGAGCGACATGTACGAGGAGGAGAGGGGGGACAGAGCGACCTGTACGAGGAGGAGAGGGGGGACAGAGCGACCTGTACGAGGAGGAGAGGGGGGACAGAGCGACCTGTACGAGGAGGAGAGGGGGGACAGAGCGACCTGTACGAGGAGGAGAGGGGGGACAGAGCGACCTGTACGAGGAGGAGAGGGGGGACAGAGCGACCTGTACGAGGAGGAGAGGGGGGACAGAGCGACCTGTACGAGGAGGAGAGGGGGGACAGAGCGACCTGTACGAGGAGGAGAGGGGGGACAGAGCGACCTGTACGAGGAGGAAAGGGGGGACAGAGCGACCTGTACGAGGAGGAGAGGGGGGACAGAGCGACCTGTACGAGGAGGAGAGGGGGGACAGAGCGACCTGTACGAGGAGGAGAGGGGGGACAGAGCGACCTGTACGAGGAGAAGAGGGGGGACAGAGCGACCTGTACGAGGAGAAGAGGGGGGACAGAGCGACCTGTACGAGGAGGAGAGGGGGGACAGAGCGACATGTGCGAGGAGGAGAGGGGGGACAGAGCGACATGTGCGAGGAGGAGAGGGGGGACAGAGCGACATGTGCGAGGAGGAGAGAGGGGACAGAGCGACATGTACGAGGAGGAGAGAGGGGACAGAGCGACATGTACGAGGAGGAGAGGGTGGACAGAGCGACATGTGCAAGGAGGAGAGGGGGGACAGAGCGACATGTGCGAGGAGGAGAGGGGGGACAGAGAGACATGTACGAGGAGGAGAGGGGGGACAGAGCGACATGTGCGAGGAGGAGAGGGGTGACAGAGAGACATGTACGAGGAGGAGAGGGGGGACAGAGCGACATGTGCGAGGAGGAGAGGGGGGACAGAGAGACATGTACGAGGAGGAGAGGGGGGACAGAGCGACATGTGCGAGGAGGAGAGGGGGGACAGAGCGACATGTGCGAGGAGGAGAGGGGAGACAGAGCGACATGTACGAGGAGGAGAGGGGGGACAGAGCGACATGTGCGAGGAGGAGAGAGGGGACAGAGCGACATGTGCGAGGAGGAGAGAGGGGACAGAGCGACATGTACGAGGAGGAGAGATGGGGGACAGAGCGACATGTACGAGGAGGAGAGATGGGGGACAGAGCGACATGTACGAGGAGGAGAGATGGGGGACAGAGCGACATGTACGAGGAGGAGAGATGGGGGACAGAGCGACATGTACGAGGAGGAGAGAGGGGACAGAGCGACATGTACGAGGAGGAGAGATGGGGGACAGAGCGACCTGTACGAGGAGGAGAGGGGGGACAGAGCGACCTGTACGAGGAGGAGAGGGGGGACAGAGCGACCTGTACGAGGAGGAGAGGGGGGACAGAGCGACATGTACGAGGAGGAGAGATGGGGGACAGAGCGACATGTACGAGGAGGAGAGGGGGGCCGAAGGACGTGCACAAGGAGGAAAGGATGGAAGGAGGAACATATAGGAGGAGAGGGGGACAGAGGGATGTGTACGAGGAGGAGAGGGGGGAAAGCGGGACGTGTACGAGGAGGAGAGGGGGGATACAGGGACACGTACGAGAAAAAGAGGGGGGACAGCGGGATGTACATGAACGACGTGTACGAGGAGAGAGGAGAGACAGAGCGACATGTACGAGGATTAGAAGGGGGACAGAGGGATGTGCACAAGGAGGAGAGGGGAGGCAGAGGGACATGTACAAAGAGGAGGAGGGACACGTATGAGGAGGAGAGGGGGGACAGAGGGACACGTACGAGAAGGAGGGGGGACACAGAGGTACATGCACAAAATTGAGAGGAGGGATAGAGCGACGTGTACAAGGAGCAGAAAGGAGACAGCTACATCCACAAGAAAAGGAGGGGGGACAGAGCGACTGTGAGGCAAATCCCGGGATATGAAGATGAATTATGACTTCCAGTCATAATCGCTCATCACTCCCTGGCAGTGCCCCCCTCCCTTCTTGTTCTCAATGTCCAGCATCTGTGAAGGTGTTACACCTCCATGGCCATCTCCTGTGATCTGGAGATGAGATGATGTGGGAACAATGGACACAGGAGGACTCCCTGCCGTGACCCTGTGGTAGGAGCTGCTATCTAATTAGCAAGCTTGGAAGTATCCAGACAGAACGACTCCAGTAAAAAATGGTTCATATCTCGCAAGCCATATTTCCGATAAATATGGCAACCATAAAAATGGTGTCTCCGCATGCGGACGATGCTGGCACACCCTTTTTATGGGAGCGGGAGCTTGGGAAATACCCCAGGCGTGATATCAGCCAATGTGGAACTAGTAGACGAGTCATGAGTCCTCTCATTCTGTAGCTAAATTCATAACTGTCACAATGAGAGCATTGGCGTCCGCCTACGACGCTCCCAGGCCAAGTTATGGCCATATTCCATGTTGTGGATTTTGTCCATAACTCCAGCCAGGGGTGGAGCAGTGCTCCCTCTGAGGTCACGAAGGTAGGAGGGGACCTGGATTTGCCCAGGTTGATAACCCTACTTCGGCCATTTTCCAGTGTTCTTTCGCTGGGGGTCACGTGCAGGAAACATCTGTGGGAGTTCCTAGAAACCTGGTCTACAGCGCCCCCCTGTGGCCAGACGCACAAGGTAACTGATTGAATTGCATACCTGTTTGTAAACCATGCTTTATCTGTAACTGTACTCTGACATATGTATATTCTGTAGATTCCCTATTGTATATATTGTAGTTTCTAGTGTGCTTTAGGCGATTAAATTATATAATTAATCTTGGGCTGTTCTGTTATCTCGATCTTGAATCCCACGTCTGTGTGTTCGGCTAATAGTTACCGTGAAGCGGTTGGTGGCAGCGAGTTGTGCCAAGGATTATTGTGGGGAGGCCAGTGAGATCCGGGGAGGTTTTATATATTCCGCCCGCGGAGGTCGGGGGAATATATACCCTACTCTCACTGGGGACCCTTCAATAATCGGCATAAGTAGTATAGCGGCCTCCTTGCTTATTGTCGGGCAATTCCATAATTGGCCTGACTATAAGAGGGGCGCTAGAGAGCGCGTCACGTGCTCTGTCTGTCGGTCGGGAGGTATAAAGGAGGGGTGACCCCCACTTGTTACCCCCCGATTGTGACGTACTGGTAGCCAGCGCGGGGGATTTCTGAGTGACCCCCCCGGTGGTTCGTGACATATTGGTGGCAAGCGGTGGGATCGAGATAATAGTGTGTGTGAGTGTGAGACCCATACTCCCAGACACTAAAGACTGCCTGCAGCAGCTGTGGCTGCTGGGGTCTTCAGACTAGCTCAACACTAGAGTGTCAGAGTGCAGATACTGTAAGGTGTGTGGAGGCATCAGGTGTCAGTTCTGTGTCAGTGACCAAAGTCTGCAAGAATGGCTGAGAGCACCAGGAGCAAAGCCAAAGGAATGGCCGATGCTCAGGCCAGAGACGATGAGGAGGTTGTCCACGAGCCCTCCAAGAGCCCGACGCCAGAGAACAGCTCTGCAGAGGACATCGCACAACCTGGCACTGCTGGACAAAATGAGGAGGAGCTCGCCCAAGGGTCCTCAACGAGCCAGATGCCAGCCCTCCGCTCTGCAATGGACAGTGAATCACCAGGCTCCGCAGCGGGCCGCAGATCACCACGTGCCATTCCACCGAGCCTGGGAGGCTCGGATAGCCTTCTTCAAATGGCTATGGCCCTTCTCCAGGCTGGAGACCAGGAGGGCTACAAGGAACTCCTGGCAGAGCGCAGGGCAGAGCGGCAGGCAGCGCGTGAAGAGCGCCAGGCAGAGCGTGAGGCTGCGGAGCGACGGCAACAGGCAGACCGTGACCACCAGCTGCAGCTAGCTCAGCTCCGGCCCTCATCAGCCACACGTGACCTTCAAGACACCAAACTTCCAAAGGTCCGTGTTGAGGACTTCCCAGTGCTGGAGAAGGATGGAGACTTGGACTCTTTCTTGACTGCTTTTGAACGGACTTGCTTGCAGCACCATCTGGACAAGGAGCAGTGGGCCAAATACCTGACCCCCCGTTTAAGGGGTAAGGCCCTGGATATCCTTGGGGACTTGCCTGCTGAGGCAGATCAGGGCTACGACACCATCAAGCGGGCCCTGATCCAACAGTACAACCTCACCCCAGAGTCCTACCGCAAGAAGTTCCGGAGCCTACAGAAGGGACCAAAGGACTCCTGGGCTGACCACAGGCGGGCACTTGCCCGAGCTGCCGACCACTGGACCCAAGGCCTGCAGCTTTCCACCGGACCGGAGATCCTGGACTTGTTCATCACGGAGCAACTCTTGTGGAACTGCCCTGAGGATCTCCGCCAGTTCATCCGAGACCAGAAGCCAAAGGGGTCCACGGCTACAGCTGCCCTGGCCGATGACTACACCAACAATCGGGCTCCTGAAGCCAGGAGAGCAGCCACCAGCAGCACCTGGAGAGGGGGTAAGATGAATTCTGCGACTGCCCCACCTGCCCCTAGACTGCAGGGGGTGTCCCCCTCAACTCCCCTTTCCAGGCCCGTGGCAGAACCAAGACGGTGCCACCAGTGCAACCTACCTGGACACTTCAAGGCCATGTGCCCTCAGCGTCCCAAGGCCCCGGCTCCGTCCCCGTCCCAAGGGCCGCCCAAGGTGTATTGTGTGGGTGGGGGTGGTGGTAGGTCCCTGGACAGCTTCCAACCTGTCACCGTCGGCCGGTCTGTGACCATAGGACTGCGAGACAGCGCCTCGGAGGTGACTCTGGTGCGGCCTGAGATGGTGTCCCCCCAAGACTTGATCCCTGGAAAAACCCTCGCTGTCTCCGGGATTGGAGGCATTGACCCGGCGCTGCCTGTTGCTGACATTTATGTGGACTGGGGCGCAGGGCGAGGGGTGAGGGAGGTGGGGGTAACTGATCGGATCCCCGCAAACGTGCTACTTGGGACAGATTTGGGGCAGATAACCTCCCAGTTTGGGCCCCAACCAAGGGCTGAACCTTCAGCCAGTACTGACATGCCTCCGGACAATGTTAATGTGTTATCTATGAATGATGTAAGGGAGGAGGGAGTGAACTCTGATATTTCTGCTTGCATAGACACCATAGACACACACACAGCTGCAGCTGTGACAGGGGAGGGGGTCAGAGAAAGGTGTGACAATGCCTCTACAAGTAATCAGCCTGTGAGCTGGGATCTGTTGCCCTCTGCAGGGATAAGCAGAGAGCAGGGTGCTGCAGGGGGAGGACCAGTGTGTGGGGTGGGGGCTACCACAGCAAATGTGGGGTCCCCAGAGATTTCACAGCGGGGTTCTGTTGCTGCAGGAGGGGAACAGGCAGGTGAGATTGGGGCCGGTCCAGGAGCGGAAGTGCTCCCAGGTAAGATCTCGGTGCATGGTTCCCCCACAACCGGGGTGTCAGGAAGCCAGGTAGGTCTGCCTGAACCGGCGACTTGGTCAGGAACGGAGGAGGAGCAGGCACGACCCACGGTCGCAGCGGCTGTGGCCGCTGTCACCCGCAGTGGGAGTGCTGGAAGCCAAGGGGCCTCCCGGAGGTCCGATAGCTCTTCCCCTTCTGACCAAGTGGCAGCCGAGTCAGGTGGAGGCCAGGACACAGGTCCCGGGTACTGACTGAAGATGTGACAGTCTCGTCGATTCTGGCCACATCTAGTCAGGGGTTTCAGGCAGCGTTAGAAGCTGACGACAGCCTGAAAGCTCTTAAGGAGCAGGCGGCACAGCCTCCCTCGGACTCGGACCCGGAGCGAGTGGTCTGGGACCAAGGACGGCTGTACCGGGCCACGGTCCAGCAGGGTTCACCGGAGGCGTGGCCCAGGGACCGACAGTTGGTGGTACCCTATCCGTTCCGGACGGAGTTGTTGCGGATCGCACATGAGATTCCGATGGCCGGACACCTAGGGATCGCTAAGACCAAGGCCAGGTTAAACCAGCATTTCTACTGGCCAAAAATGGGGGCCGATGTGGCTGCCTACTGCCGTTCGTGTGAAACCTGTCAGAGAGTGGGGAAGGCGGGGCCACACCCCAAAGCCCCACTAGTATCTCTGCCAATCATCGATGAGCCTTTCAGGAGGGTGGCTGTGGATCTGGTCGGCCCGCTGGCCATCCCCAGCAGCTCCGGGAAACGCTTCATACTGACGGTAGTGGACTATGCCACCCGGTACCCAGAAGCAGTGGCCTTGTCGTCCATTCGGGCTGACAAGGTGGCCACCGCATTGCTGGAGATTTTCTCCCGAGTGGGTTTTCCCCAGGAAATGCTCACTGACCGGGGGACCCAATTCATGTCCCAGCTGATGGAGGCCCTCTGTAAGCAAGTCCAGGTGCGACATCTGGTGGCCAGCCCGTACCATCCACAGACTAATGGCCTGTGCGAGCGGTTTAATGGCACCTTAAAGCAGATGCTTAAGATGTTGGTCGACTCCCATGGGCGTGACTGGGAGCGGTATCTCCCACACCTGTTATTTGCTTACCGGGAGGTTCCACAGGCCTCAACAGGATTCTCACCGTTTGAGCTCCTGTACGGGCGACGTGTGCGGGGCCCCCTGGCTCTGGTGAAAGAGGCTTGGGAAGGGGATTTGGCCACCCCTGGAGTGTCGGTTATCGAGTATGTCATGCGCTTCCGGGACAAAATGCAGGCCTTGACGCAACTGGTACACGACAATATGGCTCAAGCCCAGGCCGATCAGAAGCGTTGGTACGACCAGAACGCTTGTGAGAGGACCTACCAAGTGGGTCAAAAGGTGTGGGTACTGGTCCCCGTACCACAGGACAAGCTTCAGGCAGCCTGGGAAGGCCCATACCTCGTGTACCAGCAGCTCAACCCTGTGACGTACCTGGTCACCCTGGACCCTGCCCGTGGAAGGCGGAAGCCCTTCCATGTGAACATGATGAAGGCACATCATGAGCGGGAGGCGTGTGCGCTCCCCGTGTGCAACCTGCCCGAGGAGGGAGAAGCGGAAACCCTCTTGGATATGCTAGCCCAGGTTAGGGCCGGCGGATCCATTGAGGATGTGGAGGTTGGCCACCAGCTCTTGGAGGACCAACGGTCCCAGCTGTGGGCCACCCTCCTCCCCTTCCGGGGGTTGTTTACCAACCAGCCCGGAAGGACTGACTTGGCTGTCCATCACGTGGACACTGGGGATCATCCCCCGATCCGGCGTTCAGCATATCGGGTCTCCCTGGAGGTGCAGCAACACATGCGCCAGGAGATTGACGAGATGCTGAAGCTGGGGGTGATCCAGGCATCCAACAGCGCTTGGGCCTCGCCTGTAGTCCTCGTCCCTAAGAAGGACCGAACCACTCGGTTCTGCGTGGACTACAGGGGGCTCAATGCTGTCACGGTCGCCGATGCGTACCCAATGCCACGCATCGATGACCTGCTCGATCAGTTGGCCGGGGCTCAGTACCTGACCATCATGGACCTGAGCCGGGGATATTGGCAGATCCCCCTGACTCGCAAGGCCAGGGAACGTTCTGCCTTTATTACCCCATTTGGACTATACGAGTCCACGGTGATGCCATTCGGGATGAGGAATGCCCCTGCCACTTTCCAGCGGATGGTCAACACCCTGCTCAAGGGACTTGAAGGGTACGCGGCCGCGTACCTAGATGACATTGCCGTCTTCAGTCCCACCTGGGAGGACCACCTAGAGCATCTAGCACAGGTGCTCAGGCGGATCCACCGGGCAGGTTTGACCATCAAGCCGGGAAAGTGTCAGCTGGCCATGAGCGAGGTCCAGTACCTCGGTCACCGGGTAGGCGGGAGAACACTGAAGCCCGAGCCTGAGAAAGTGGAGGCCATCGCATCCTGGCCCACCCCCAGGACCAAGAAGCAGGTGATGTCCTTCTTGGGGACCGCTGGGTACTATAGGAGGTTTGTTCCACGCTATAGTAGCCTGGCAAAGCCCTTGACGGACCTCACCAAGAAGAAGCTGCCCTCTGCAGTCGATTGGACAATGGACTGCGAGACAGCCTTCCAGGCCCTAAAGGACGCCCTGTCCAGCCCGCCCGTGCTACAGGCAGCCGACTTCACGCGGCCGTTTGTAGTACAGACCGACGCCAGTGACTTCGGCCTCGGTGCGGTGCTCAGCCAGGTGGACTCTGCGAGCCAAGAGCACCCAGTCTTGTACCTGAGCAGGAAGCTGTTACCAAGGGAAGTGGCCTATTCCACGATGGAGAAGGAGTGCCTGGCCATAGTGTGGGCCCTGCAGCGTCTGCAACCCTATCTATACGGGCGCCACTTCATCGTGGAGACGGACCACAATCCCCTCAGCTGGTTGCACACCGTCTCTGGGACGAATGGGCGATTGTTGCGATGGAGCCTTGCGCTCCAGCAATACAACTTCACCATTCGCCACAAAAGGGGCCGTGACCACGGTAACGCAGACGGGCTGTCCCGACAAGGAGAGGTCGCGGACGGGCGCACGGGGGAACACCGGAGTGTGCTGCCCCCTAGCGCCCTCAAAAGGGGGGAGGTGTGAGGCAAATCCCGGGATATGAAGATGAATTATGACTTCCAGTCATAATCGCTCATCACTCCCTGGCAGTGCCCCCCTCCCTTCTTGTTCTCAATGTCCAGCATCTGTGAAGGTGTTACACCTCCATGGCCATCTCCTGTGATATGGAGATGAGATGATGTGGGAACAATGGACACAGGAGGACTCCCTGCCGTGACCCTGTGGTAGGAGCTGCTATCTAATTAGCAAGCTTGGAAGTATCCAGACAGAACGACTCCAGTAAAAAATGGTTCATATCTCGCAAGCCATATTTCCGATAAATATGGCAACCATAAAAATGGTGTCTCCGCATGCGGACGATGCTGGCACACCCTTTTTATGGGAGCGGGAGCTTGGGAAATACCCCAGGCGTGATATCAGCCAATGTGGAACTAGTAGACGAGTCATGAGTCCTCTCATTCTGTAGCTAAATTCATAACTGTCACAATGAGAGCATTGGCGTCCGCCTACGACGCTCCCAGGCCAAGTTATGGCCATATTCCATGTTGTGGATTTTGTCCATAACTCCAGCCAGGGGTGGAGCAGTGCTCCCTCTGAGGTCACGAAGGTAGGAGGGGACCTGGATTTGCCCAGGTTGATAACCCTACTTCGGCCATTTTCCAGTGTTCTTTCGCTGGGGGTCACGTGCAGGAAACATCTGTGGGAGTTCCTAGAAACCTGGTCTACAGCGCCCCCCTGTGGCCAGACGCACAAGGTAACTGATTGAATTGCATACCTGTTTGTAAACCATGCTTTATCTGTAACTGTACTCTGACATATGTATATTCTGTAGATTCCCTATTGTATATATTGTAGTTTCTAGTGTGCTTTAGGCTGATTAAATTATATAATTAATCTTGGGCTGTTCTGTTATCTCGATCTTGAATCCCACGTCTGTGTGTTCGGCTAATAGTTACCGTGAAGCGGTTGGTGGCAGCGAGTTGTGCCAAGGATTATTGTGGGGAGGCCAGTGAGATCCGGGGAGGTTTTATATATTCCGCCCGCGGAGGTCGGGGGAATATATACCCTACTCTCACTGGGGACCCTTCAATAATCGGCATAAGTAGTATAGCGGCCTCCTTGCTTATTGTCGGGCAATTCCATAATTGGCCTGACTATAAGAGGGGCGCTAGAGAGCGCGTCACGTGCTCTGTCTGTCGGTCGGGAGGTATAAAGGAGGGGTGACCCCCACTTGTTACCCCCCGATTGTGACGTACTGGTAGCCAGCGCGGGGGATTTCTGAGTGACCCCCCCGGTGGTTCGTGACAGCGACATTCTTGAGGAGGAGGGGGGACAGTGCCATGAGTACGAGGAAGGGGGGGCAGGGTAATCTGCACAAGGACAGAGTCAGAAAAAAAGCACCGAAAAATTCACATTATTCTGACACCTGCAGACGAGCTAAGTAAATGTATTGCAATTAGAAGAAGTAACATGGACTCACGTATCTGCTGCCGGCGGAGAAAGCTATGGCACATCCAGCTGTCAATATCTGCTCGCAGACAGCGCGGTCTGTACTAAAGCCGCCACGTACCATGTGGTCACCAGTATTAACCCCAAACAAGACTGATCATATAGCAGTACCCATGTCGCTCCCTGCACCTTAATACACTCCAACTCTCCACCTATGGCACGGACACCATACTGCAGGCTATCTCCATCCAACTCTTCACAGAAATACAAAGTGTATAAACCGTGAAGGAGCCTTTAAGATGCATGGTGTTATACCGGGCGTCTCAAGGTCGTCACTCACCTCCTTTAAGCAGCCCATGAAGTTGTTACTGACCGGGGACCCTGGCAAGTCAGCGGTGCTGGGGCTGCCCCCCACATAGAAGAAGTCATCAGACCCCAACATGGTGTAGTCCTCCTGAGTGTACCCGGTGGTAGTGAGAATCCCATCCACGGATATTGTCACCTTATGGGAAGAAAGCGACACAACATGATTCTGAGCAATGGCCTCCGCAGAGCAGGAGCGAGAGAACACCCTGGTCTTGGTGAAAAATAAGGTCAAAAACTTTTTTTCATTGTCAGTGGTCTGGATTTGGATGACCGCACTCATCATCCTCCCCAGCTGCAGACACTGGACGGACGGTGCTAGAAGCCTACATAGGACCAATCCCTACGAGGCGTCTATCCTCCGAGCATTTCATGTTCACCTGGAGAATGTGTCCCCCTGAAGAGGAACATGCTGCCCGAATGACCTGCAAACACAAATACTTACCGCACCTCGGCACTCATGGACCCCTCATCATAACAAACAGCTGATGTAAATGGTAGGAAACAGCATGTGACCCCTCAGGGGCCCCTCCGGAATATGAAATGCCATGTACCAGGAATATGGCGGCTGAACACATGACACGCACTATCACTAGGCTTTTATAGCAGAGACGGATGAGGGTGCCCCGCGGCCAGCAGCGGCTTCACAGGGAATGGCCGGCTGCAGAAACACCTGGAAACCATTGTGCCCACCGCTGGCAGAATGTCACAGAGGGGCATGTGTTCAGCAGCTCGGACTAGGACTCAACAGCCCGCTGAGGATTGGGCTAACTAATCCTGTAGCCATTCACCACAACCCTTACTAGCACCTGAGACCTACATAGCCCACCGGTCCAATAGGAGCCCCAAGCATGAAAAGTGCCAACAAGCCAAGAGAGTCCACCAGTAACAAAGGATTAGCGGAGAACAGAGCCCGGAGGGCAGGAAAGATGGTCTCAGGATTCCTGTACCCAATCACCACTAGTCCCGAAAGATGGAAGAGCTGCTCATCCACACATGCCTAAAGGTCCGCTCCCCCAGCCCTACAGGTCCTCAACCAGTCGCCCAAGAGATGACACATGAGGATGGAAGGCCAACACATTAGTGTGTTAGAAAGGGAGAGGGAGCTGCAGATGGGCAGGCTGGAGTGCCGATGGGCTGTGGACCAAGAGGAAAGCCCTGACCCTGCCACCACCAAGACATCCCAAGTCCTGAGGACGGAGTCAACGCTCTACAACTCCACCATTGTCCAGGAGCTGGGACGTCTCCAGAACCTAGCATCAGCCCATGCTGGAATATGGATGATAACGAGGGCAGGAATAACGGGATGATACCGGGGGCCGTAACAATAGGATGATACTGGGGGGGGCAGGAATAACAGGATGATACCGGGGGGCAGGACTAACAGGATGATACCGGGGACAGGACTAACAGGATGATACCGGGGGGGGGGGGCAGGAATAACAGGATGATACCGGGGGGGCCGTAACAATAGGATGATACCGGGGGCCGTAACTATAGGATGATACCGGGGGGGGCAGGAATAACAAGATGATACCGGGGGCCGTAACAATAGGATGATACCTGGGGGGGGCAGGAATAACGGGATGATACCGGGGGACAGGACTAACAGGATGATACCGGGGGGCAGGACTAACAGGATGATACCGGGGGGGAAGCAGGAATAACAGGATGATACCGGGGGGCAGGAATAACAGGATGGATGATACCGGGGACAGGACTAACAGGATGATACCGGGGGGAAAGCAGGAATAACAGGATGATACCGGGGGACAGGACTAACAGGATGATACCGGGGGGCAGGAATAACTGGATGATACCGGGGGCCGTAACAGTAGGATGATACCGGGGGGGGCAGGAATAACAGGATGATACCGGGGGGGGGGGGCAGGAATAACAGGATGATACCGGGGGCCGTAACAGTAGGATGATACCGGGGGGGGGGGGCAGGAATAACAGGATGATACCGGGGGCCGTATCAGTAGGATGATACCGGGGGGGGGGCAGGACTAGCAGGATGATACCGGGGGGCAGGACTAACAGGATGGATGATATCGGGGACAGGACTAACAGGATGATACCGGGGGGAAAGCAGGAATAACAGGATGATACCGGGGGGCAGGAATAACAGGATGATACCGGGGGGGAGCAGGACTAACAGGATGGATGATACCGGGGACAGGACTAACAGGATGATACCGGGGGGGAAGCAGGAATAACAGGATGATACCGGGGGGCAGGAATAACAGGATGATACCGGGGGACAGGACTAACAGGATGATACCGGGGGGCAGGTATAACAGGATGATACCGGGGGGCAGGACTAACAGGATGATACCGGGGACAGGACTAACAGGATGATACCGGGGGGGGGGGGCAGGAATAACAGGATGATACCGGGGGGGCCGTAACAATAGGATGATACCGGGGGCCGTAACTATAGGATGATACCGGGGGGGGGCAGGAATAACAGGATGATACCGGGGGCCGTAACAATAGGATGATACCGGGGGGGGCAGGAATAACGGGATGATACCGGGGGACAGGACTAACAGGATGATACCGGGGGGCAGGACTAACAGGATGATACCGGGGGGGAAGCAGGAATAACAGGATGATACCGGGGGGCAGGAATAACAGGATGGATGATACCGGGGACAGGACTAACAGGATGATACCGGGGGGGAAGCAGGAATAACAGGATGATACCGGGGGGCAGGAATAACAGGATGATACCGGGGGCAGGAATAGCAGGATGATACCGGGGGGCAGGAATAACAGGATGATACCGGGGGCCGTAACAGTAGGATGATACCGGGGGGGGAGCAGGAATAACAGGATGATACCGGGGGCCGTAACAGTAGGATGATACCGGGGGGGGGCAGGAATAACAGGATGATACCGGGGGCCGTAACAGTAGGATGATACCGGGGGGGGGGGGGCAGGACTAACAGGATGATACCGGGGGGCAGGACTAACAGGATGATACCGGGGACCGGGGGGGTAGGACTAACAGGATGGATGATACCGGGGACAGGACTAACAGGATGATACCGGGGGGAAAGCAGGAATAACAGGATGATACCGGGGGACAGGACTAACGGGATGATACCGGGGGGCAGGAATAACTGGATGATACCGGGGGCCGTAACAGTAGGATGATACCGGGGGGGGGGGGCAGGAATAACAGGATGATACCGGGGGGGGGGGGCAGGAATAACAGGATGATACCGGGGGCCATAACAGTAGGATGATACCGGGGGGGGGGCAGGAATAACAGGATGATACCGGGGGCCGTATCAGTAGGATGATACCGGGGGGGGGGGCAGGACTATCAGGATGATACCGGGGGGCAGGACTAACAGGATAGATGATATCGGGGACAGGACTAACAGGATGATACCGGGGGGAAAGCAGGAATAACAGGATGATACCGGGGGGCAGGAATAACAGGATGATACCGGGGGGGAGCAGGACTAACAGGATGGATGATACCGGGGACAGGACTAACAGGATGATACCGGGGGGGAAGCAGGAATAACAGGATGATACCGGGGGGCAGGAATAACAGGATGATACCGGGGGACAGGACTGACAGGATGATACCGGGGGGCAGGACTAACAGGATGATACCGGGGGGCAGGACTAACAGGATGATACCGGGGGGGGGGGCAGGACTAATGGGATGATACCGGGGGGGAAGCAGGAATAACAGGATGATACCGGGGGGCAGGAATAACAGGATGATACCGGGGGACAGGAGTAACAGGATGATACCGGGGGACAGGAATAACAGGATGATACCGGGGGACAGGAATAACAGGATGATACCGGGGGGCAGGACTGACAGGATGATACCGGGAGGCAGGACTGACAGGATGATACCGGGGGGGCAGGACTAACAGGATGATACCGGGGGCAGGAGTAGCGGGATGATACCGGGGGGGGGGCAGGAATAACAGGATGATACCGGGGGGCAGGAATAACAGGATGATACCGGGGGGCAGGACTAACAGGATGATACCGGGGGGCAGGACTAACAGGATGATACCGGGGGGGGGGGGCAGGAATAACAGGATGATACCGGGAGACAGGACTAACAGGATGATACTGGGGGACAGGAGTAACAGGATGATACCGGGGGGGGGCAGGAATAACGGGACGATACCGGGGGGGGGCAGGAATAACGGGATGATACCGGGGGCCGTAACAGTAGGACGATACCGGGGGGGCAGGAATGACAGGATGATACCGGGGGCAGGAATGACAGGATGATACCGGGGGCAGGAATGACAGGATGATACCGGGGGGCAGGAATACCAAAAATGGATGATATTGGGGAGCAGGAGTAACTAAACTGGATGACAGTGGACACTGATGGGACAGAATAACCTTCCAACAAACCCTCTGGATTAGTGAAAAAATATTTTATATATAAAAATCTAACACTAGTAGATGAGTGTGACAGATTTGTGTGACTAATCGCTGCCAATTAGTGGCACTCTCTCTGATTGTGGACCCCACGACTAACCTGTGCACCCCCTATTCACTGCACCCTGCATTAGCGGACTACCGTCAGCAGAAGTAACGGGACAAGATGGAGTGGCATGACTTCTGAGAACGGTTTCATTAATTAATAGAATGAAATGTTCACTGGTTCTTAGACGCTGGTGTCACTGGGGGAGGGAGATTACAATTTTACAGGTTTAAAGCATTTATAAGAGCCACGATGGGAGATGTCTTATTATTAGTAATCATTGGGTGGAAAAGATTAAAAAATAAAGCACCTGCCGGGCTGCCCACGCCTGCGCCGGCACTCCAGCTTGCCCTGCCATCATGAAGACACACAACATGCAGAGGAGGTAATGGGCTCATCAGGGGGCATTATTAGGATCACCGCCGTTCCTCCAGGGGACAGTATCCTCCCTTAGACCATCAGACATGGCCAAAAATAAAAAAGGACCAGTCACACAAATGACATGAGGTACGAGGGGCTCCGGGGGGGTCTGGTGGAGGATGGCACCTGTAATAAATGAGAATGCCGGAGGGGTGGTAGATAACATATATCTGTCACGTATCCACAGATACGTATAGCACAGACAGAATATTTATTTCTTCCATGGAGGACGTGGGAGGTGAAATCAAAGGAGACATTGAAGATGTGAAGTAAAAGAGAGAAAGGAAAAACCACACCGCAAATCCAGAGAATTATTAGACAATAAGAATGATATCTACCAGACAATGTAGTTTGTTTACCATAGCGTGTCCAATGCCTGAGTGCTTTGCGGAAAAGTGGGGGGAAAAAAAAGCAAATTGAATCACTGTGAACAGAAGGGTCGTCAGATCCAACAACGCAAAATAACGAGAAAATAAAACAGATAAAACAAAGATGATCAGTTAGGGTGTTAGTACACTGTGGAGAGGAGCTGGTTAGTAGCAATGACACATTACGTGAATGATTAGGGGTTAATCCTTGTATAGAGCCGCCATCCTCCGCACACACTCCACACGCCCGTCATGGCTGCCCCGCACTCGTCATACTTACGCTCCCCGGCCCGCACATGCTTTTCCACAATGAGTCACCGGAACGCAGAGACTCTCGTCACCATCACAGAGGAGCACAGTCATCGTCTCGGCATCGCCCTCCCCCCGCTCTCCTGACTCATTGTACCTTGTGTAGTAGCACCAATGGCTACGAGAGGTAGATAGCCCCTGAGGAGGGCACAGTGGGGTCATCGGTGGTCTATATATACCTGTCATGTCATGGCAGCTGTCAGGGCCTCTTATCAGGATTGCACAGGTATATATGGAGATCCTGGCAGTAGGTAACAATCTGTGCAGCGTCGTATAGATCTCTATCCTAGGCCTCAGCCTCTCATTACCCTGAGGATAGTGGAAGTCACCGTATTACAGAGCACTTCTGACAGCAGGGCCTGATGTTCCCAGTGACCTCTGTGGGTACGCCGCTAACACAGCCCCCTTATAGCCCTCCCGGTACACCTAGTCAGGACCTGCTGACCGTCTGAGCCTCCGATGTTACCACGACCTCCTTACCTGGCGCAGGTTCCGAGTCACCTTCACGTCATGCCACTCATTATCGTTGAACTTATCATTGGCCGGTTCCACGATGGCCTCAAAGGCACCAGAGCCCAGATTGATGACCAGCGAGACGGCGCCCCCCTTCAGCGCCAGGTTGACGTAGTCTGCAGACTTGCCGGTGTGGAGGATGAGCCCATTTCTCTGCCGGGTTTTGAAGGACAAGGTAATTTCATCGCTGCTGCTTTGGATTGGATTCTGGGACAGGTCGTAACATAAATACTCAGAGCCGCGGAAGGTGGCCACGTTCTCCTCTCTCGCTGCAGGGTAAGTAGAAAAGAGGTTTTAGACCAGAGCAATGACGGTTTGGATTACCTGGTGGCGGTACAGCACATCAAGGAAATAATGTGTCCGCTACAGTCATGATCTTTGATGAAGGAGACAGACATGGGGAAGAATGAGCAGGATCTGGGCGACATAACATGGATGACCCTACAGTGCAGAATCCCCCAGAAAGGACAGGGAAGAAAAGAGACAATAATCACTGCATACAAACAACGTACGGCCACAGCTCATTACACCATCCTGGGGGGCAGTCACAAGGACACTCGAGGAACGTGAGGCGTAATGACACGCCAAGGTTACACGCTAAGAGCACGACTGAGGAGCAGATCCATCCAGCCCGAGATCCCTCTACAGGAGTCAGAAGACCTGGGCCACAGCATGGACATCACATCCAGCAATGGCATCATTACCATGCTATGGACATGGTTATGAACGGTTATGAGTATTAGGAATTACATGAAGATATCCAAAAACAAGACTTAAGATGGTGCTTGAAATATGTACCACACCTATATTCAGCAGACGGCGTAAGACTCACCAGACATTCTGGGACTTTCCTGTGATAAGTGAATCATGCTGACATAGCTTAATATAAATGAGGAAACACATATACATATATACAGTATATATATATCGCAGAATAAGCTCTTTTACAGTTTACCCAATAGGAGACGTGTTACGTACTCTTGGCTCCTAGCCGGCGGATTTCTTTACATGTATGTGAACTTCCGTAATTAAACCAGTCATATGTTCAACGTAGATCAGTGTATATCTCTTACTGGTCGGTGCATGAATGAATAGCACGCTACTGACAAAATTACTCCTGATTTGGATGCAGACGGTATTAAGGTGTAGATGTACAACTTGGATTGCATCACGATAAAATTATGCCACCCTTAACCACACCGCGCCGTCTTGTGTGGATATTACTACATTACGTACAAGTAAAATATATCTCTCTACTGTGTTAGCCAGTAGAGGTAAAGAATTGTGTAAAAGAAGTGAGAGTCCTCAGTGGTTGATACCCAATAATAATGGCTGACTGAAAAGATGGTAATAATAGCGGCTCCAGACTCCTCAGGTCTCTTCATCATGGGGAGTATAACACAAAATCTGAAGAGTCACATATTACACCCAGGAGGACATAGAAGGGGGCAGTAATAAGACAAGTGACGTGAAGCCGAGCCATCAGGATGGGAAGGGGAGACATTGGAGGCTGTAAATAAGACAAGTGACGTGAAGCCGAGAGATCAGGATGGGAAGGGGAGACATTGGTGGCAGTAATAAGACAAGTGATGTGAAGCCGAGCGATCAGGATGGGAAGGGGAAACATTGGTGGCCGTAATAAGACAAGTGACGTGAAGCCGAGCCATCAGGATGGGAAGGGGAGACATTGGAGGCTGTAAATAAGACAAGTGACGTGAAGCCGAGAGATCAGGATGGGAAGGGGAGACATTGGTGGCAGTAATAAGACAAGTGATGTGAAGCCGAGCGATCAGGATGGGAAGGGGAAACATTGGTGGCCGTAATAAGACAAGTGACGTGAAGCCGAGCCATCAGGATGGGAAGGGGAGACATTGGTGGCCGTAATAAGACAAGTGACGTGAAGCCGAGCCATCAGGATGGGAAGGGGAGACATTGGTGGCCGTAAATAAGACAAGTGACGTGAAGCCGAGCCATCAGGATGGGAAGGGGAGACATTGGTGGCCGTAATAAGACAAGTGACGTGAAGCCGAGCCATCAGGATGGGAAGGGGAGACATTGGTGGCCGTAAATAAGACAAGTGACGTGAAGCCGAGAGATCAGGATGGGAAGGGGAGACATTGGTGGCCGTAATAAGACAAGTGACGTGAAGCCGAGCCATCAGGATGGGAAGGGGAGACATTAGTGGCCGTATATAAGACAAGTGACGTGAAGCCGAGCCATCAGGATGGGAAGAGGAGACATTGGTGGCCGTAATAAGACAAGTGACGTGAAGCCGAGAGATCAGGATGGGAAGAGGAGACATTAGTGGCCGTAAATAAGACAAGTGACGTGAAGCCGAGCCATCAGGATGGGAAGAGGAGACATTAGTGGCCGTAAATAAGACAAGGGACGTGAAGCCGAGCCATCAGGATGGGAAGGGGACAAGCAGTTGTGGACAGTTAGGTGCTTTTGTGTCTTGAATGGTGTGGTCGTTGGTCGTCAAAGTTGTCAGGTTTTGGCTTTGTTTTTAACCTGTTTGTATTAAGTCCTGAATGGGGGCACAGTCTATGCAGCTTCTTTTCCTTGTTGTGGATCAGAAGGGTGCGGAGTCTATAATAGTATTGTAATTTTTGTTCCGTTTTATCTGGAAGTGTCTTCCTTTGTGTTTCAAATTCTCCCTTTTGGATTTTACTCTTGATGCTGTATAAGACTTGCAAAAGATGGTTCCTTAGTCTCTCAGAATCCTGTGACAAAGGTTTTGTGCATAATGGGTGTTGTAGGTATGTAGAATTGGGTTTGTAATCCAGAGTCCTTTGGGGATCAGATTGTCCTTTTTGCATGTGGATAAGAGAAATATGTCACTGTCCAGTTGTGCGCGTTTCTTCAGAAGAGTCTTTAGTTCTATGAACCGCTTGTCCCCTTCCCATCCTGATCGCTCGGCTTCACGTCACTTGTCTTATTTACGGCCACCAATGTCTCCCCTTCCCATCCTGATCTCTCGGCTTCACGTCACTTGTCTTATTTACGGCCACCAATGTCTCCCCTTCCCATCCTGATCTCTCGGCTTCATGTCACTTGTCTTATTTACGGCCACCAATGTCTCCCCTTCCCATCCTGATGGCTTGGCTTCACGTCACTTGTCTTATTTACGGCCACCAATGTCTCCCCTTCCCATCCTGATGGCTTGGCTTCACGTCACTTGTCTTATATACGGCCACCAATGTCTCCTCTTCCCATCCTGATCGCTTGGCTTCACGTCACTTGTCTTATATACGGCCACTAATGTCTCCCCTTCCCATCCTGATGGCTCGGCTTCACGTCACTTGTCTTATTTACGGCCACCAATGTCTCCCCTTCCCATCCTGATCTCTCGGCTTCATGTCACTTGTCTTATTTACGGCCACCAATGTCTCCCCTTCCCATCCTGATCTCTCGACTTCACATCACTTGTCTTATATACGGCCACTAATGTCTCCCCTTCCCATCCTGATCGCTCGGCATCACGTCACTTGTCTTATATACGGCCACCAATGTCTCCCCTTCCCATCCTGATCTCTCGGCTTCATGTCACTTGTCTTATTACTGCCACCAATGTCTCCCCTTCCCATCCTGATCTCTCGGCTTCATGTCACTTGTCTTATTTACGGCCACCAATGTCTCCCCTTCCCATCCTGATGGCTCGGCTTCACGTCACTTGTCTTATTTACGGCCTCCAATGTCTCCCCTTCCCATCCTGATGGCTCGGCTTCACGTCACTTGTCTTATTTACGGCCACCAATGTCTCCCCTTCCCATCCTGATGGCTCGGCTTCATGTCACTTGTCTTATTTACGGCCACCAATGTCTCCCCTTCCCATCCTGATCTCTCGGCTTCATGTCACTTGTCTTATTTACGGCCACCAATGTCTCCCCTTCCCATCCTGATGGCTCGGCTTCACGTCACCTGTCTTATTACTGCTCCCTTCTATGTCCTCCTGGGTGTAATATGTGACTCTTCAGATTTTGTGTTATACTCCGCCTGATGAAGAGACCTGAGGAGTCTGGAGCCGCTATTATTACCATCTTTTCAGTCAGCCATTATTAGGTATCAACCACTGAGGACTCTCACGTTTCACATTATATACATCTGATGTGAGAGGAGAGTGTAATACGTCATGTGTCTATGTGGGGAGTCCAAACTGGATGACAGACCCCCCCAACCAGCAGCTCTGAGCTGTACAAATACACCTGACCTATCAACTAGCCAAACACTCAGGAGATAAGGCCTCTGTCTACAACTATTGGACCCCCTCCGCCAAACCCCCTCATCACCATCACTCAATTTAATCCCCTCCCGACCCCTGCGAAACAGAAGACTGTCACCACCCCCCAAGATTAGTCTGCCCCACACTAAACACCCCCTCCATACCCGTTTAGCCCCCTGAAGACTCCTTTGGGTTGGGTTATTTCACCAAAACATCATCTGTTGGTGGAGGGAGACCCCATACACAAATAGTCAACCGCTTCAATCAACTGTAATGAGTATGAGGGCCTCCAAATAACCCACAGCTGATAACAACGGAAGATGCAAACCACGGTCCCATAGAGCAGGCCACATAGCAAAAAGAGACAACTGGTGACAGGATATCCGTATAGAACACGTCATATAGAGCAGTATTCACTGTGCAGAAACCGCGGCTTTCCCCGGGGCCTCCCAAAGACGTGGTCACGTAAGTCAGTAATGACCTGTAACACCACCATCTTCTCTATGTCATCAGCACATGAAGGACGCTTGGCTGGACCCAGTGCCGTCACCACCATCTCCATGTCATCAGCACTTGATGGACGGTCGGCTGGACCCGATGCGGTCACCATCATCTCTAGTTCATCAGCACATGAAGGACGCATGGCTGGATCCAGTGCCGTCACCACCATCTCTATGTCATCAGCACTTGATGGACGCTCGGCTGGACCCGATGCGGTCACCATCATCTCTAGTTCATCAGCACATGAAGGACGCTTGGCTGGACCCAGTGCCGTCACCACCATCTCTATGTCATCAGCACTTGATGGACGCTCGGCTGGACCCGATGCGGTCACCATCATCTCTGATGTCATCAGCACACGAAGGACGCTTGGCTGGATCCAGTGCCGTCACCACCATCTCTAGGTGGTCATCAGCACTTGATGGACGCTCGGCTGGACCCGATGTGGTCACAATCATCTCTAGTTCATCAGCACATGAAGGACGCATGGCTGGACCCAGTGCCGTCACCACCATCTCTAGATGGTCATCAGCACTTGATGGACGCTCGGCTGGACCCGATGCGGTCACCATCATCTCTGATGTCATCAGCACATGAAGGACGCTTGGCTGGACCTGATGCAGTCATCACCAACGAACTCCTAAATGCCATTCATTACTGGTACCCACATGATGGACGCTCGTGTGAACCCGATGCAGTCACCACCTCCGGACTCATAAATGCCATTTCTTGCTGGTACCCTTGTGCCGTCGCCCCGCTCTCTTCCCATCATGCCCCCGTGTAATGTTCTCCGTCTCCCTCCATCAGACACAGTCTGGTGCAGCTCATTCTGGAAAGGTTTCTCTCCCTTGTGGTAAAAGACGATCATGTCGCCTGCATGTAACCGCGGTCCTCTACCCCTGCTACAGAGTGCGATTATATCAGGCGGCCCCCATGGGAAAACACAGGAGAAATGGAACACTTTAGTCTATTGGCCTTGGAACGTATAAACATGAAGTCAACTGGCCTGCAGGGAGCAAGGGGAGGGAGAGGAGGGGGCTACAAAACGCTCACACGAGAAGACCCCTCAGGCACTCAAGACATAGCAACACAGGGAAAAACAAATGGAACACAGGGCAGGGAGAAATGAAGTCCCTCCATAACACGGCGCTGCTGATGGAGAGTGCACAGCTGGGAGACTGAGCACTGACTCTGCACAGGAGCGGCAGCCACTGAATTAATGGTCTATGAATTACAGTCTCCCGGGAATCTGCAGCCGCTTCATAGACTCCAATGTCACGTTACATGCAGTGATCACAGTTCACACATCGCTGCTCACACAAGTACAATCACATGAGCAGAGCTCTGCGCCACACCTCTGCCTGCACCGCACTCACTACAGCCAGGACAGAGTGCACGCGCCACACCTCTGCCTGCACCGCACTCACTACAGCCAGGACAGAGTGCACGCGCCACACCTCTGCCTGCACCGCACTCACTACAGCCAGGACAGAGTGCACGCGCCACACCTCTGCCTGCACCGCACTCACTACAGCCAGGACAGAGTGCACGCGCCACACCTCTGCCTGCACCGCACTCACTACAGCCAGGACAGAGTGCACGCGCCACACCTCTGCCTGCACCGCACTCACTACAGCCAGGACAGAGTGCACGCGCCACACCTCTGCCTGCACCGCACTCACTACAGCCAGGACAGAGTGCACGCGCCACACCTCTGCCTGCACCGCACTCACTACAGCCAGGACAGAGTGCACGCGCCACACCTCTGCCTGCACCGCACTGACTACAGCCAGGAGAGAGTGCACGCGCCACACCTCTGCCTGCACCGCACTGACTACAGCCAGGACAGAGTGCACGCGCCACACCTCAGCCTGCACCGCACTCACTACAGCCAGGACAGAGTGCACGCGCCACACCTCTGCCTGCACCGCACTGACTACAGCCAGGACAGAGTGCACGCGCCACACCTCTGCCTGCACCGCACTGACTACAGCCAGGACAGAGTGCACGCGCCACACCTCTGCCTGCACCGCACTGACTACAGCCAGGACAGAGTGCACGCGCCACACCTCTGCCTGCACCGCACTGACTACAGCCAGGACAGAGTGCACGCGCCACACCTCAGCCTGCACCGCACTGACTACAGCCAGGACAGAGTGCACGCGCCACACCTCTGCCTGCACCGCACTGACTACAGCCAGGACAGAGTGCACGCGCCACACCTCAGCCTGCACCGCACTGACTACAGCCAGGACAGAGTGCACGCGCCACACCTCTGCCTGCACCGCACTGACTACAGCCAGGACAGAGTGCACGCGCCACACCTCAGCCTGCACCGCACTGACTACAGCCAGGACAGAGTGCACGCGCCACACCTCTGCCTGCACCGCACTGACTACAGCCAGGACAGAGTGCACGTGCCACACCTCAGCCTGCACCGCACTGACTACAGCCAGGACAGAGTGCACGCGCCACACCTCTGCCTGCACCGCACTGACTACAGCCAGGACAGAGTGCACGCGCCACACCTCAGCCTGCACCGCACTGACTACAGCCAGGACAGAGTGCACGCGCCACACCTCTGCCTGCACCGCACTGACTACAGCCAGGACAGAGTGCACGCGCCACACCTCTGCCTGCACCGCACTGACTACAGCCAGGACAGAGTGCACGCGCCACACCTCAGCCTGCACCGCACTGACTACAGCCAGGACAGAGTGCACGCGCCACACCTCTGTCCTGGCTGTCGTCAGTGCGGTGCAGGCAGAGTGCACGCGCCACACCTCAGCCTGCACCGCACTGACTACAGCCAGGACAGAGTGCACGCGCCACACCTCTGCCTGCACCGCACTGACGACAGCCAGGACAGAGTGCACGCACCAAACCTCTGACCGCACCGCACTGACTACAGCCAGAACAGAGTGCACGCGCCAAACCTCTGACCGCACTGCACTGACGACAGCCAGGACAGAGTGCACGCGCCAAACCTCTGACCGCACCGCACTGACTACAGCCAGGAAAGAGTGCACGCGCCACACCTCTGCCTGCACCGCACTGACTACAGCCAGGACAGAGTGCACGCGCCACACCTCTGTCCTGGCTGTCGTCAGTGCGGTGCAGGCAGAGTGCACGCGCCACACCTCAGCCTGCACCGCACTGACTACAGCCAGGACAGAGTGCACGCGCCACACCTCTGCCTGCACCGCACTGACGACAGCCAGGACAGAGTGCACGCACCAAACCTCTGACCGCACCGCACTGACTACAGCCAGAACAGAGTGCACGCGCCAAACCTCTGACCGCACTGCACTGACTACAGCCAGAACAGAGTGCACGCGCCAAACCTCTGACCGCACTGCACTGACTACAGACAGGAAAAGCGCCACGCCTCTGCCTGCACTGCACTGCTGCTCCCCGCTGTAAGCAGGCACACAATACACTCTGCTCTCAGCATGTGGCCAGTTATCCAGGGGACAGCTGAATCCTCAAGGGCAATCCTGCCTCCTGCTCCTCCTCCAGGGACGGTCCTGCTAGGGATCATACCATCTTCCTTCTTGCTCTCCTCTAGAGCCCTAAGCTGCTGCCTTCTTTTTCCCCAGAGCTTATCCCACCTCCTGCTCCTCGAGAACCTGTCCTTTCGCCAAGTTTCCTCCACATCCTGTTCTACCTACTGATCCTCCCCCAAAGAGCAGACTGTCTCCGTCTTCTCCCTCATAGACCACCTTGCCCCATGCTCCTACGTCAGAGCATATCCTGCTGTCTGTTCCTCCTCCAGGGCCTGTCCTGCCTCCTGCTACTCCCCAAAACAGCACCCCATGCTGCTCCTCCTCCACAGCCTGTCTTGCTTCCTGATCCGCCTCAATGACCAGACCATCTTACTTACTGTTCCTACTTTTGACCAGGACATGCTTTTTAGTTCATCCTTCATAGCCTGTCCCGCCTCCTGCTACTGCCCAAACACCACACCATCTTGCCTCCTGCTCCTCTCCTGGAGCCTATCCTGCGTCTTGTTTCTTCTCCAGAGCCTGACCAGTCTCCTAATCTTTATCCAGAACCCATCCTGCCACCGTCTCCCCTCCCAAAGACCACACCATCTTACCTCCTAACATTCCTCAAGAGTCCATCTCTTCTACAGTCTCTGCTGCTTCCCGCTACCCCTTCTGCTTCTCCAGACTTTGACGTATTGACCACTTCTGCAGCCATTATCTTACCTCCTGTACTTCGTCCACAAGCCTAACCGTCTTCCTTCTCCTACAGAAACTATCCTGCCTTTAGATCTTCCAGATATGATCCATCCAGCCTCAAGACGGTGTCCTGACTGCCTGCTCTAATGCATATCCTGTCTACCGCTGCTCCTCCAAAGAATGGACTTGCCTCCTACTCCTCCTCCAGGGACTGACCTTCCTCCTACTCCTCCTCCAGGGACTGACCTGCCTCCTACTTCTCCTCCAGGGACTGACCTGCCTCCTACTCCTCCTCCAGGGACTGACCTGCCTCCTACTCCTCCTCCAGGGACTGACCTGCCTCCTACTCCTCCTCCTCCAGGGACTGACCTGCCTCCTACTCCTCCTCCTCCTCCAGGGACTGGCGTGCCTCCTACTCCTCCTCCAGGGACTGACCTGCCTCCTACTCCTCCTCCAGGGACTGACCTGCCTCCTACTCCTCCTCCAGGGACTGACCTGCCTCCTACTCCTCCTCCAGGGACTGACCTGCCTCCTACTCCTCCTCCAGGGACTGGCCTGCCTCCTACTCCTCCTCCAGGGACTGACCTGCCTCCTACTCCTCCTCCTCCAAGGACTGACCTGCCTCCCGCTACCCCTACAGAGACTTACCTGCCTCCTACTCCTCCTCCAGGGACTGGCCTGCCTCCTACTCCTCCTCCTCCAGGGACTGACCTGCCTCCCGCTACCCCTCCAGGGACTGACCTGCCTCCTACTCCTCCTCCAGGGACTGACCTGCCTCCTACTCCTCCTCCAGGGACTGACCTGCCTCCTACTCCTCCTCCAGGGACTGACCTGCCTCCCGCTACCCCTACAGAGACTTACCTGCCTCCTACTCCTCCTCCAGGGACTGGCCTGCCTCCTACTCCTCCTCCAGGGACTGACCTGCCTCCCGCTACCCCTCCAGGGACTGACCTGCCTCCTACTCCTCCTCCAGGGACTGACCTGCCTCCCGCTACCCCTCCAGGGACTTACCTGCCTCCTCCAGGGACTGGCCTGCCTCCTACTCCTCCTCCAGGGACTGACCTGCCTCCCGCTACCCCTCCAGGGACTGACCTGCCTCCTACTCCTCCTCCAGGGACTGACCTGCCTCCTACTCCTCCTCCAGGGACTGACCTGCCTCCTACTCCTCCTCCAGGGACTGGCCTGCCTCATACTCCTCCTCCAGGGACTGACCTGCCTCCCGCTACCCCTCCAGGGACTGACCTGCCTCCTACTCCTCCTCCAGGGACTGACCTGCCTCCCGCTACCCCTCCAGGGACTGACCTGCCTCCCACTCCTCCTCCAGGGACTGACCTGCCTCCCGCTACCCCTCCAGGGACTGACCTGCCTCCCGCTACCCCTCCAGGGACTGACCTGCCTCCCGCTACCCCTCCAGGGACTGACCTGCCTCCCGCTACCCCTCCAGGGACTGACCTGCCTCCTGCTACCCCTCCAGGGACTGACCTGCCTCCTACTCCTCCTCCAGGGACTGACCTGCCTCCTACTCCTCCTCCAGGGACTGACCTGCCACCATCTCAAAACTACAGGAATTTTCTGTCCCTGCCCAGTTGACCTTTGTCAGTTTTAACCTGCCCCTTTGTGATCATTCTCCTTACCAACTCTCCTATAGGCATTGGGCCTCTGTACTCCCTCCTCTAAATTCTCAGATAAATCTCAATCACTTTTTCTTTTCAGAAATAAATGTTACAGAATAAAAAAGTCAAGATTTAATTTAATGTAGTTTTTACACGAGTAACACCATGCTCTGGTGTGTGAGCAGCCTCCACTAAGGTTGTGTAGGGCGAGATCTGCAGCAGCTGGGCGAGAGGTTCTCGGATGAAGGCGAGAGCAGGAGGTGATCTGTAGGACGCTTTACTACACAATAAAGACTTGTTGCTCTGTTAAATGTGGCTAATCGAACATGGCTGTGCTTACATTAAGCTCTGCAGCAAATGCACTTGAGAATTGAGGGCAGGAAAGCATTTCAATAGAAAATCAGGCCGAGGAGGAGACAGAAGAGCGGCGACTGAGGCAGAGATAGATGCACAGCCACTGGCTGCAATAAATACATGCTCAAGACAATTACGATGAAAGGATCCATCTACAAGACCCAGAACATGCAGAGGTAGCGCTCAGGATCCGGGGAGATCTCACCCATCTACAAGACCCAGAACATGCAGAGATAGCGCTCAGGATCCGGGGAGATCTCACCCATCTACAAGACCCAGAACATGCAGAGGTAGCGCTCAGGATCCGGGGAGATCTCACCCATCTATAAGACCCAGAACATGCAGAGATAGCGCTCAGGATCTGGGGAGATCTCACCCATCTACAAGACCCAGAACATGCAGAGATAGCGCTCAGGATCCGGGGAGATCTCACCCATCTACAAGACCCAGAACATGCAGAGATAGCGCTCAGGATCCGGGGAGATCTCACCCATCTATAAGACCCAGAACATGCAGAGATAGGTGAGATCTCACCAGATCCTGAGCGCTATCTACAAGACCCAGAACATGCAGAGATAGCGCTCAGGATCCGGGGAGATCTCACCCATCTACAAGACCCAGAACATGCAGAGATAGGTGAGATCTCCCCGGATCCTGAGCGCTATCTACAAGACCCAGAACATGCAGAGATAGCGCTCAGGATCCGGGGAGATCTCACCTATCTACAAGACCCAGAACATGCAGAGATAGGTGAGATCTCACCGGATCCTGAGCGCTATCTACAAGACCCAGAACATGCAGAGATAGGTGAGATCTCCCCGGATCCTGAGCGCTATCTACAAGACCCAGAACATGCAGAGATAGCGCTCAGGATCCGGGGAGATCTCACCTATCTACAAGACCCAGAACATGCAGAGATAGCGCTCAGGATCCGGGGAGATCTCACCTATCTACAAGACCCAGAACATGCAGAGATAGCGCTCAGGATCCGGGGAGATCTCACCCATCTATAAGACCCAGAACATGCAGAGATAGCGCTCAGGATCCGGGGAGATCTCACCCATCTATAAGACCCAGAACATGCAGAGATAGCGCTCAGGATCCGGAGAAATCTCACCCATCTATAAGACCCAGAACATGCAGAGATAGCGCTCAGGATCCGGGGAGATCTCACCCATCTATAAGACCCAGAACATGCAGAGATAGCGCTCAGGATCCGGGGAGATCTCACCCATCTATAAGACCCAGAACATGCAGAGATAGCGCTCAGGATCCGGGGAGATCTCACCCATCTATAAGACCCAGAACATGCAGAGATAGGTGAGATCTCACCAGATCCTGAGCGCTATCTACAAGACCCAGAACATGCAGAGATAGCGCTCAGGATCCGGGGAGATCTCACCCATCTACAAGACCCAGAACATGCAGAGATAGGTGAGATCTCCCCGGATCCTGAGCGCTATCTACAAGACCCAGAACATGCAGAGATAGCGCTCAGGATCCGGGGAGATCTCACCTATCTACAAGACCCAGAACATGCAGAGATAGGTGAGATCTCACCGGATCCTGAGCGCTATCTACAAGACCCAGAACATGCAGAGATAGGTGAGATCTCACCGGATCCTGAGCGCTATCTACAAGACCCAGAACATGCAGAGATAGCGCTCAGGATCCGGGGAGATCTCACCTATCTACAAGACCCAGAACATGCAGAGATAGCGCTCAGGATCCGGGGAGATCTCACCTATCTACAAGACCCAGAACATGCAGAGATAGCGCTCAGGATCCGGGGAGATCTCACCCATCTATAAGACCCAGAACATGCAGAGATAGCGCTCAGGATCCGGGGAGATCTCACCCATCTATAAGACCCAGAACATGCAGAGATAGCGCTCAGGATCCGGAGAAATCTCACCCATCTATAAGACCCAGAACATGCAGAGATAGCGCTCAGGATCCGGGGAGATCTCACCCATCTATAAGACCCAGAACATGCAGAGATAGCGCTCAGGATCCGGGGAGATCTCACCCATCTATAAGACCCAGAACATGCAGAGATAGCGCTCAGGATCCGGGGAGATCTCACCCATAAGACCCAGAACATGCAGAGATAGCGCTCAGGATCCGGAGAAATCTCACCCATATACAAGACCCAGAACATGAAGAGATAGCGCTCAAGATCCAGGGAGATCTCACCCATATACAAGACCCAGAACATGCAGAGATAGCGCTCAGGATCCGGTGAAATCTCATCCATATACAAGACCCAGAACATGCAGAGATAGCGCTCAGGATCCAGGGAGATCTCACAGATCTACAAGACCCAGAACATGCAGAGATAGCGCTCAGGATCCGGAGAAATCTCACCCATATACAAGACCCAGAACATGCAGAGATAGCGCTCAGGATCCAGGGAGATCTCACCCATATACAAGACCCAGAACATGCAGAGATAGCGCTCAGGATCCAGGGAGATCTCACCTATCTACAAGACCCAGAACATGCAGAGATAGCACTCAGGATCCGGGGAGATCTCACCCATAAGACCCAGAACATGCAGAGATAGCGCTCAGGATCCGGGGAGATCTCACCCATCTATAAGACCCAGAACATGCAGAGATAGCGCTCAGGATCCGGGGAGATCTCACCCATATACAAGACCCAGAACATGCAGAGATAGCGCTCAGGATCCGGGGAGATCTCACCCATCTATAAGACCCAGAACACGCAGAGATAGCGCTCAGGATCCGGGGAGATCTCACCCATATACAAGACCCAGAACATGCAGAGATAGCGCTCAGGATCCGGGGAGATCTCACCCATCTACAAGACCCAGAACATGCAGAGATAGTACTCAGGATCCGGGGAGATGTCACCCATCTATAAGATCCAGAACACGCAGACATAGTGCTCAGGATCCGGGGAGATCTCACCCATCTATAAAGACCCAGAACATACAGAGATAGTGCTCAGGATCTGGTGAGATCTCACCCATCTATAAGACCCAGAACATGAAGAGAGAGCACCAAGGATCCAGTGAGATCTCACCCATCTATAAGACCTAGAACATGAAGAGAGAGCACCAAGGATCCAGTGAGATCTCACCCATCTATAAGACCTAGAACATGAAGAGAGAGCACCAAGGATCCAGTGAGATCTCACCCATCTATAAGACCTAGAACATGAAGAGAGAGCACCAAGGATCCAGTGAGATCTCACCCATCTATAAGACCTAGAACATGAAGAGAGAGCACCAAGGATCCGGTGAGATCTCACCCATCTATAAGACCCAGAACATGAAGAGAGAGCGCCCAGGATCCGGTGACAACTCACCAATCTATAAAGACAAGAAGAGACAGTTTGTAGAAGGATGAGCGCTCACCTGATACTTCAAACTGTCTCTTCATGTCCTGGGTCTTTATAAAGAGAAGATCTCACTGGTCCTATTTCCTTATAGATGGGTGGGATCTCACCGAATCCTAGACTGTCTCTCATTGCCCTGGATCTTTATAGATTGTTGAGATCTCTCTTGATCCTCTGCACTGTCGCTTCGGTGTTCATGATATTTAAAACAGAGAAGATCACAGCGGATTCTGGACGCTTTTGCTTCATGTAATTGTCTGAACAATAATGGGGCCCCAGAAGATCACATCTCATAATAGCACAATAATCTCAGAAGATAAAGGACGGATACCAGGATATGCAGATCAGATTGTGCAAGGGCCAGGACATATCACACTGGATCCAGCAGCAGGACGATAGGTGAGCGCAGTCCGGTGACCTCACCACTGTCTGCTCAGAATTAATGGAAGCCTGCTGTCACCTCGCCAGCTCCAAAGTAATCATCTAATGTCTGGGAATTAAAATATACGTCTACCTTTCTAAGGGAATCAGATTGGACGAGTGCCTACTTGAGAGAGGAAAAGGCGCCCTGAGCATTTCTAGCTGTCATCGTCGCAGAGCGTAGATCTCGCCCATGTAGTCTGTGTCCTTGAGAGCTGGAAGGGGACACATGCAGTTTTACTCTCTCGCCAGCAGAGGGCCCCCTGCATTCAGATTTGCGGAGAGTCGGCTGGTAAGAAACACAATAACAAAGAGTCCAAAATAATGCTAAAAATAAATGAAGCGTGGTCCTACACACAGCGGCCCATTATCTGGGTGGGGCCAAGCACGCTTAAAGGGGCACCACAAATATTAAGACATTCGACTAAACGGCCACATCCCACAACTCTGCATGTAAGATACAGAAACCTAGGTGAGGCAGCAGTCTCCTCTGGATCCGGAAGCTGATATCTGCAGAGATGCTAGGCCCACCTGACGGCAGGAGACTCTCTAATAACACTAGGACCGGCAGAGTCCCTCTAAACGGTAACACCAAAAATGAATGGAGTCACCAGATTATACCCAAGTTACCACCATAGAGGTAGAATATGAAAAAGATGAAGAAAGTTTTACCAGACAGACAAAAGTCTACAGAGGTGCACAGAAAGGGAAGCATGACAAAGTGTTTACACCACAGAGGAACCATTGACCGAGAAAGCCGAGAAATGAAGAGCTACCGGCGAGGACGAGCAGAACCAGACACCGGCGAGGACGAGCAGAACCAGACACCGGCGAGGACGGAGAAGAGCGAGACACCGGCGAGGACGGAGAAGAGCGAGACACCGGCGAGGACGGAGAAGAGCGAGACACCGGCGAGGACGGAGAAGAGCGAGACACCGGCGAGGACGGAGAAGAAAAAGGGAGACACCGGCGAGGACGGAGAAGAGCGAGACACCGACGAGAACGGAGAAGAGCGAGACACCGACGAGGACGGAGAAGAGCGAGACACCGGCGAGGACGGAGAAGAGCGAGACACCGGCGAGGACGGAGAAGAGCGAGACACCGGCGAGGACGGAGAAGAAAAGGGAGACACCGGCGAGGACGGAGAAGAAAAGGGAGACACCGGCGAGGACGGAGAAGAGCGAGACACCGGCGAGGACGGAGAAGAGCGAGACACCGACGAGGACGGGAGAAGAGCGAGACACCGGCGAGGACGGAGAAGAGCGAGACACCGGCGATGACGGAGAAGAGCGAGACACCGGCGAGGACGGAGAAGAAAAGGGAGACACCGGCGAGGACGGAGAAGAAAAGGGAGACACCGGCGAGGACGGAGAAGAAAAGGGAGACACCGGCGAAGACGGAGAAGAAAAAGGGAGACACCGGCGAGGATGGAGAAGAAGAACCAGACACCAGCGAGGAATGAGCAGAAGCACACACCGGCGAGGATGGAGAAGAAGAGCGAGACAGCGGCAAGGATGGAGAAGAAGAGCAAGACACTGGCGAGGACGAGCAGAACCACACACCGGCGAGGTTGGAGAAGATGAACAAGACACCAGCAAGGATGGAGAAGAAAAGGGAGACACCGGCGAGGCAGAGTAGAAGAGCGACATGCTGGTCAAGCTGAGAAGAAGAGCAAAAAGCTGAGGAGTGAGACACTGTCACCGCCGTGAAGGAGAGCCACACACAGGCGAGGACAAGAACACGACACCGGCAAAGACAAGAAAAAGAGTAAAACACCTATAGGACAAGAAGAGCAAAACACCGAAGAGAACAAGAAAGAGCGAGACACTGACGAGAATGATAAAAAGAGCTAGAGACCATTGAAAATAAAGTAGAAGAGTCAGACACTGGAGAGGCAGAGAAAATGAGAGAGGCGCCGGCGAGGCCATGAAGAAGTGCCACACACCGACAAGGACAAGAAGAAGAACGAGACACCGGCGAGAACAAGAAAAAGAGTGAAACCCCTATAGGACAAGAAGAGCGAGACAGCGACAAGAATGAGTACAAGAGCTAGACACCATAAAGGATAAAGTAGAAGAGTCAGACACTGGCGAGGCAGAGAAAATGAGCCACACGCCGCAAGGCCATGAAGAAGAGCCATACACCGGCAAGGCCATGAAGAAGAGCCACACACCGGCAAGGACAAAAAGAAGAACGAGACACCGGCAAGGACAAGAAAAAGAGTGAAACACCTATAGGACAAGAAGAGCGAGACAGCGACAAGAATGAGTACAAGAGCTAGACACCATAAAGGATAAAGTAGAAGAGTCAGACACTGGCGAGGCAGAGAAAAGGAGTAAGACACTAGCAAGGACAAGAAGAAGAGAGAGACACTGGTGAGGACAAGAAAAAGATCGAGACAACAGTGAGGGCAAGAAGGAGAGCGAGACAACGGCAAGTCAGAGAACAGTAGTGAGAAATTGTCGAGGATGAAATAAAGAGTGATACACCGGCGAGGACAAGAAAAATAGCAGGACACCAAAGCGGATGAGAAGAAGAGCAAGACACTGGCCTGAAGATGGAGAGATATAACCATCAGGACAAGAAGAGCAATCGGCCAAGATGAGGGGTTGACACAAAAATCTCTAAGTGCATAAGATTAAAAGGAGTAATTTGCAATACAAGGGCAAGTGGTCTGTCTCTATGGTGTGTAATGTATCCCATAGGAGCGGTGGTCTGTCTTTATGGTGTGTACACTATTGCATTTAGAGGGGTAGTAAAATGAGGAGGGTTTGAGGGAGATCACTGCCAGAATTGTAAGGCAAATCCATAGAATATATTTTTATAGTCTGACATATTCTGGTTCTACGTCTGAGTCAAGTAGTTATTTCTCCAAAAGACCCCTTTTCAGATCTGTTCCTGTAAATGGAGAGATGGACATATTTGTGCTTTTTTCACTCATTTCTATGGAAGTCCTGAAAATAGTCATGCTCCTGTGGATTTGCGATGAGAATACCCCATAAGAAGAGATGACAAGCCGATGAAAGCCATCTCAGGGATTACAGGTGGAAAAGATGGGATTATCGTAGAAAGTAGGGGAAGGATCCATTTCTCCACTGGCATCAGGGGACAACCTTATTTGCTGCCTCTTGTTTCTCATGGCAGCAAACAATCAGACATTTAATAAAGACTCTGGTTGTTTCCAGGGGTCGGGTTCAATAAATGTCTGATTACATCAATTCACTTCCATCTTTTATGGCTGGACTGTCAACTCAGGTCAAGTTCAGGAGCCCACGTATGGTCATGGGGAAACTGAAAATTCACATACGAAATGTCAACATATTCCATAGCGTTGAGCAAACACAGCAATAAACACAATTGACAATAACAAAGTCAAGAAAATTAAGCAAAAGAAAAAAGAGCTGGGCGATATGTCAGCATCCGGTGACCGTGCTGATCAACGGGGAACAGTCATAATAGGATGATATAAAACAGCGCTCATCCCACAGAACATAAATCAAGGCCTCAGCCCCCCGGTATCCGCCCTGACGTCCCTGCAGCTCCGCAGATAACAGCCAACCTCCCATCCTTGTGGCAGACATAATAACTATAGTAATGATCTTTTAGGATGTCTAATAATAGATCTTCCCTGCATCAGTAATTAAACAAAGCGCGGACGGAGCAGCAGCGCGTTTATGGATTTCTGTGATGATCTGACAGTCTCGGGTGTATTTCACGGGTCACCGGCTGCCCTGCCGGGAAATAGAAATCTATAATGCGTTCTGAAAGCCGACGATATCTCGCCTTCCTGCCCTCAACATCACCTGCCCAACACCCCGGCTGCCCCAACGCCACGCACACAACGGCCAACAGGACGAACGGTGATCCCAAAGGGACGCAGAAATTATTAATGGGAAAGCAGAAAGAGCCACCGGTGAGGGCAAGAGGGAAAGACTGGGAGAAGAGGAAGAGGAAAGACTGGGAGAAGAGGAAGAATGAAGAGGAAAGACTGGGAGAAGAGGAAGAATGAAGAGGAAAGACTGGGAGAAGAGGAAGAATGAAGAGGAAAGACTGGGAGAAGCGGAAGACTGAAGAGGAAAGACTGGGAGAAGAGGAAGAATGAAGAGGAAAGACTGGGAGAAGAGGAAGAATGAAGAGGAAAGACTGGGAGAAGCGGAAGACTGAAGAGGAAAGACTGGGAGAAGCGGAAGACTGAAGAGGAAAGACTGGGAGAAGAGGAAGAATGAAGAGGAAAGACTGGGAGAAGAGGAAGAATGAAGAGGAAAGACTGGGAGAAGAGGAAGAATGAAGAGGAAAGACTGGGAGAAGCGGAAGACTGAAGAGGAAAGACTGGGAGAAGAGGAAGAATGAAGAGGAAAGACTGGGAGAAGAGGAAGAATGAAGAGGAAAGACTGGGAGAAGAGGAAGAGGAAGAATAACGAGGAAAGACTGGGAGAAGAGGAAGAATGAAGAGGAAAGACTGGGAGAAGAGGAAGAATGAAGAGGAAAGACTGGGAGAAGAGGAAGAATGAAGAGGAAAGACTGGGAGAAGAGGAAGAATGAAGAGGAAAGACTGGGAGAAGAGGAAGAGGAAAGACTGGGAGAAGAGGAAGAATGAAGAGGAAAGACTGGGAGAAGAGGAAGAGGAAAGACTGGGAGAAGCGGAAGAGGAAAGACTGGGAGAAGAGGAAGAGGAAAGACTGGGAGAAGATAAAGAATGAAGAGGAAAGACTGGGAGAAGAGGAAGAATGAAGAGGAAAGACTGGGAGAAGAGGAAGAATGAAGAGGAAAGACTGGGAGAAGAGGAAGAGGAAAGACTGGGAGAAGCGGAAGAATGAAGAGGAAAGACTGGGAGAAGAGGAAGAGGAAAGACTGGGAGAAGATAAAGAATGAAGAGGAAAGACTGGGAGAAGAGGAAGAATGAAGAGGAAAGACTGGGAGAAGAGGAAGAATGAAGAGGAAAGACTGGGAGAAGATAAAGAATGAAGAGGAAAGACTGGGAGAAGAGGAAGAATGAAGAGGAAAGACTGGGAGAAGAGGAAGAATGAAAAGGAAAGACTGGGAGAAGAGGAAGAATGAAAAGGAAAGACTGGGAGAAGAGGAAGAATGAAGAGGAAAGACTGGGAGAAGATGAAGAATGAAGAGGAAAGACTGGGAGAAGAGGAAGAATGAAGAGGAAAGACTGGGAGAAGCGGAAGACTGAAGAGGAAAGACTGGGAGAAGAGGAAGAATGAAGAGGAAAGACTGGGAGAAGAGGAAGAATGAAGAGGAAAGACTGGGAGAAGAGGAAGAATAACGAGGAAAGACTGGGAGAAGAGGAAGAATGAAGAGGAAAGACTGGGAGAAAAGGAAGAATGAAGAGGAAAGACTGGGAGAAGAGGAAGAGGAAAGACTGGGAGAAGATAAAGAATGAAGAGGAAAGACTGGGAGAAGAGGAAGAATGAAGAGGAAAGACTGGGAGAAGAGGAAGAATGAAGAGGAAAGACTGGGAGAAGCGGAAGAATGAAGAGGAAAGACTGGGAGAAGCGGAAGAATGAAGAGGAAAGACTGGGAGAAGAGGAAGAATGAAGAGGAAAGACTGGGAGAAGAGGAAGAGGAAAGACTGGGAGAAGATGAAAAGGAAAGACTGGGAGAAGAGGAAGAGGAAAGACTGGGAGAAGAGGAAGAATGAAGAGGAAAGACTTTGAGAAGAGGAAGAATGAAGAGGAAAGACTGGGAGAAGAGGAAGAATGAAGAGGAAAGACTGGGAGAAGCGGAAGACTGAAGAGGAAAGACTGGGAGAAGAGGAAGAATGAAGAGGAAAGACTGGGAGAAGAGGAAGAATGAAGAGGAAAGACTGGGAGAAGAGGAAGAATGAAGAGGAAAGACTGGGAGAAGCGGAAGAATGAAGAGGAAAGACTGGGAGAAGCGGAAGACTGAAGAGGAAAGACTGGGAGAAGAGGAAGAATGAAGAGGAAAGACTGGGAGAAGCGGAAGAATGAAGAGGAAAGACTGGGAGAAGCGGAACACTGAAGAGGAAAGACTGGGAGAAGAGGAAGAATGAAGAGGAAAGACTGGGAGAAGCGGAAGAATGAAGAGGAAAGACTGGGAGAAGCGGAAGAATGAAGAGGAAAGACTGGGAGAAGAGGAAGAATGAAGAGGAAAGACTGGGAGAAGAGGAAGAGGAAAGACTGGGAGAAGATGAAAAGGAAAGACTGGGAGAAGAGGAAGAGGAAAGACTGGGAGAAGAGGAAGAATGAAGAGGAAAGACTGGGAGAAGAGGAAGAATGAAGAGGAAAGACTGGGAGAAGAGGAAGAATGAAGAGGAAAGACTGGGAGAAGCGGAAGACTGAAGAGGAAAGACTGGGAGAAGAGGAAGAATGAAGAGGAAAGACTGGGAGAAGCGGAAGAATGAAGAGGAAAGACTGGGAGAAGCGGAACACTGAAGAGGAAAGACTGGGAGAAGAGGAAGAATGAAGAGGAAAGACTGGGAGAAGCGGAAGAATGAAGAGGAAAGACTGGGAGAAGCGGAAGAATGAAGAGGAAAGACTGGGAGAAGAGAAAGAGGAAAGACTGGGAGAAGAGGAAGAGGAAAGACTGGGAGAAGATGAAGAGGAAAGACTGGGAGAAGAGGAAGAGGAAAGACTGGGAGAAGCGGAAGAATGAAGAGGAAAGACTGGGAGAACATGAAGAATGAAGAGGAAAGACTGGGAGAAGAGGAAGAATGAAGAGGAAAAACTGGGAGAAGCGGAAGACTGAAGAGGAAAGACTGGGAGAAGGGGAAGAATGAAGAGGAAAGACTGGGAGAAGAGGAAGAATGAAGAGGAAAGACTGGGAGAAGAGGAAGAATGAAGAGGAAAGACTGGGAGAAGCGGAAGACTGAAGAGGAAAGACTGGGAGAAGAGGAAGAATGAAGAGGAAAGACTGGGAGAAGAGGAAGAATGAAGAGGAAAGACTGGGAGAAGAGGAAGAGGAAAGACTGGGAGAAGCGGAAGAGGAAAGACTGGGAGAAGAGGAAGAGGAAAGACTGGGAGAAGATAAAGAATGAAGAGGAAAGACTGGGAGAAGAGGAAGAATGAAGAGGAAAGACTGGGAGAAGAGGAAGAGGAAAGACTGGGAGAAGCGGAAGAATGAAGAGGAAAGACTGGGAGAAGAGGAAGAGGAAAGACTGGGAGAAGATAAAGAATGAAGAGGAAAGACTGGGAGAAGAGGAAGAATGAAGAGGAAAGACTGGGAGAAGAGGAAGAATGAAGAGGAAAGACTGGGAGAAGAGGAAGAATGAAGAGGAAAGACTGGGAGAAGAGGAAGAATGAAGAGGAAAGACTGGGAGAAGATAAAGAATGAAGAGGAAAGACTGGGAGAAGAGGAAGAATGAAGAGGAAAGACTGGGAGAAGAGGAAGAATGAAAAGGAAAGACTGGGAGAAGAGGAAGAATGAAAAGGAAAGACTGGGAGAAGAGGAAGAATGAAGAGGAAAGACTGGGAGAAGATGAAGAATGAAGAGGAAAGACTGGGAGAAGAGGAAGAATGAAGAGGAAAGACTGGGAGAAGCGGAAGACTGAAGAGGAAAGACTGGGAGAAGAGGAAGAATGAAGAGGAAAGACTGGGAGAAGAGGAAGAATGAAGAGGAAAGACTGGGAGAAGAGGAAGAATGAAGAGGAAAGACTGGGAGAAGAGGAAGAATGAAGAGGAAAGACTGGGAGAAGAGGAAGAGGAAAGACTGGGAGAAGCGGAAGAGGAAAGACTGGGAGAAGAGGAAGAGGAAAGACTGGGAGAAGATAAAGAATGAAGAGGAAAGACTGGGAGAAGATGAAGAATGAAGAGGAAAGACTGGGAGAAGAGGAAGAATGAAGAGGAAAGACTGGGAGAAGCGGAAGACTGAAGAGGAAAGACTGGGAGAAGAGGAAGAATGAAGAGGAAAGACTGGGAGAAGAGGAAGAATGAAGAGGAAAGACTGGGAGAAGAGGAAGAATAACGAGGAAAGACTGGGAGAAGAGGAAGAATGAAGAGGAAAGACTGGGAGAAAAGGAAGAATGAAGAGGAAAGACTGGGAGAAGAGGAAGAGGAAAGACTGGGAAAAGATAAAGAATGAAGAGGAAAGACTGGGAGAAGAGGAAGAATGAAGAGGAAAGACTGGGAGAAGCGGAAGACTGAAGAGGAAAGACTGGGAGAAGAGGAAGAATGAAGAGGAAAGACTGGGAGAAGAGGAAGAATGAAGAGGAAAGACTGGGAGAAGCGGAAGAATGAAGAGGAAAGACTGGGAGAAGCGGAAGAATGAAGAGGAAAGACTGGGAGAAGAGGAAGAATGAAGAGGAAAGACTGGGAGAAGAGGAAGAGGAAAGACTGGGAGAAGATGAAAAGGAAAGACTGGGAGAAGAGGAAGAGGAAAGACTGGGAGAAGAGGAAGAATGAAGAGGAAAGACTGGGAGAAGAGGAAGAATGAAGAGGAAAGACTGGGAGAAGAGGAAGAATGAAGAGGAAAGACTGGGAGAAGCGGAAGACTGAAGAGGAAAGACTGGGAGAAGAGGAAGAATGAAGAGGAAAGACTGGGAGAAGAGGAAGAATGAAGAGGAAAGACTGGGAGAAGAGGAAGAATGAAGAGGAAAGACTGGGAGAAGAGGAAGAATGAAGAGGAAAGACTGGGAGAAGCGGAAGACTGAAGAGGAAAGACTGGGAGAAGAGGAAGAATGAAGAGGAAAGACTGGGAGAAGCGGAAGAATGAAGAGGAAAGACTGGGAGAAGCGGAACACTGAAGAGGAAAGACTGGGAGAAGAGGAAGAATGAAGAGGAAAGACTGGGAGAAGCGGAAGAATGAAGAGGAAAGACTGGGAGAAGCGGAAGAATGAAGAGGAAAGACTGGGAGAAGCGGAAGAATGAAGAGGAAAGACTGGGAGAAGAGGAAGAATGAAGAGGAAAGACTGGGAGAAGAGGAAGAGGAAAGACTGGGAGAAGATGAAAAGGAAAGACTGGGAGAAGAGGAAGAGGAAAGACTGGGAGAAGAGGAAGAATGAAGAGGAAAGACTGGGAGAAGAGGAAGAATGAAGAGGAAAGACTGGGAGAAGAGGAAGAATGAAGAGGAAAGACTGGGAGAAGCGGAAGACTGAAGAGGAAAGACTGGGAGAAGAGGAAGAATGAAGAGGAAAGACTGGGAGAAGCGGAAGAATGAAGAGGAAAGACTGGGAGAAGCGGAACACTGAAGAGGAAAGACTGGGAGAAGAGGAAGAATGAAGAGGAAAGACTGGGAGAAGCGGAAGAATGAAGAGGAAAGACTGGGAGAAGCGGAAGAATGAAGAGGAAAGACTGGGAGAAGAGAAAGAGGAAAGACTGGGAGAAGAGGAAGAGGAAAGACTGGGAGAAGATGAAGAGGAAAGACTGGGAGAAGAGGAAGAGGAAAGACTGGAAGAAGAGGAAGAATGAAGAGGAAAGACTGGGAGAACATGAAGAATGAAGAGGAAAGACTGGGAGAAGAGGAAGAATGAAGAGGAAAAACTGGGAGAAGCGGAAGACTGAAGAGGAAAGACTGGGAGAAGGGGAAGAATGAAGAGGAAAGACTGGGAGAAGAGGAAGAATGAAGAGGAAAGACTGGGAGAAGAGGAAGAATGAAGAGGAAAGACTGGGAGAAGCGGAAGACTGAAGAGGAAAGACTGGGAGAAGAGGAAGAATGAAGAGGAAAGACTGGGAGAAGCGGAAGAATGAAGAGGAAAGACTGGGAGAAGCGGAAGAATGAAGAGGAAAGACTGGGAGAAGAGAAGAGGAAAGACTGGGAGAAGAGGAAGAATGAAGAGGAAAGACTGGGAGAAGCGGAAGAATGAAGAGGAAAGACTGGGAGAAGCGGAAGAATGAAGAGGAAAGACTGGGAGAAGAGGAAGAATGAAGAGGAAAGACTGGGAGAAGAGGAAGAATGAAGAGGAAAGACTGGGAGAAGAGAAAGAGGAAAGACTGGGAGAAGAGGAAGAGGAAAGACTGGGAGAAGAGGAAGAGGAAAGACTGGGAGAAGAGGAAGAGGAAAGACTGGGAGAAGAGGAAGAATGAAGAGGAAAGACTGGGAGAAGAGGAAGAATGAAGAGGAAAAACTGGGAGAAGCGGAAGACTGAAGAGGAAAGACTGGGAGAAGAGGAAGAATGAAGAGGAAAGACTGGGAGAAGATGAAGAATAACGAGGAAAGACTGGGAGAAGAGGACGAATGAAGAGGAAAGACTGGGAGAAGAGAAAGAGGAAAGACTGGGAGAAGAGGAAGAGGAAAGACTGGGAGAAGATGAAGAGGAAAGACTGGGAGAAGAGGAAGAATGAAGAGGAAAGACTGGGAGAAGAGGAAGAATGAAGAGGAAAAACTGGGAGAAGCGGAAGACTGAAGAGGAAAGACTGGGAGAAGAGGAAGAATGAAGAGGAAAGACTGGGAGAAGAGGAAGAATGAAGAGGAAAGACTGGGAGAAGAGGAAGAATGAAGAGGAAAGACTGGGAGAAGCGGAAGAATGAAGAGGAAAGACTGGGAGAAGAGGAAGAATGAAGAGGAAAGACTGGGAGAAGAGGAAGAATGAAGAGGAAAGACTGGGAGAAGCGGAAGAATGAAGAGGAAAGACTGGGAGAAGAGGAAGAATGAAGAGGAAAGACTGGGAGAAGCGGAAGAATGAAGAGGAAAGACTGGGAGAAGAGAAGAGGAAAGACTGGGAGAAGAGGAAGAATGAAGAGGAAAGACTGGGAGAAGCGGAAGAATGAAGAGGAAAGACTGGGAGAAGCGGAAGAATGAAGAGGAAAGACTGGGAGAAGAGGAAGAGGAAAGACTGGGAGAAGAGGAAGAGGAAAGACTGGGAGAAGAGGAAGAATGAAGAGGAAAGACTGGGAGAAGATGAAGAATAACGAGGAAAGACTGGGAGAAGAGGAAGAATGAAGAGGAAAGACTGGGAGAAGAGGAAGAATGAAGAGGAAAGACTGGGAGAAGAGGAAGAATGAAGGGAAAAGACTGGAAGAAGATGAAGAATGAAGAGGAAAGACTGGGAGAAGAGGAAGAATGAAGAGGAAAGACTGGGAGAAGAGGAAGAATGAAGAGGAAAGACTGGGAGAAGAGGAAGAATGAAGAGGAAAGACTGGGAGAAGAGGAAGAATGGAGGGAAAAGACTGGGAGAAGATGAAGAATGAAGAGGAAAGACTGGGAGAAGAGGAAGAATGAAGAGGAAAGACTGGGAGAAGAGGAAGAATGAAGAGGAAAGACTGGGAGAAGAGGAAGAATGAAGAGGAAAGACTGGGAGAAGATGAAGAATGAAGAGGAAAGACTGGGAGAAGATGAAGAATGAAGAGGAAAGACTGGGAGAAGAGGAAGAATGAAGGGAAAAGAATTGGGTTAAGTGAAAGTGTAAAGGGAAAAAACTGGGAGAAGCACAAGGAAAAGTTGAAGAGAAAAGTGAAATAGTAGGGAAAAAATGGAGCGTTGAAGGAAAAGAAAAAAAGTGTAGGGAAGGAAGGCATGGATTCAGTGACGTGTAGGGAGGGGGGCCAGATGTTCAGATCAACCTTCCACCTGGCTGTTCCATAACTTGTGTACAAGTGACAAGAAGAAGTGATGGAGGCCATGGGCGGTCACTGAATAATAAGGACAAAGGAGACGGGTGGTCACTGAATACCGAGGATAAAGGAGACGGGTGATCACTCAGGACGAAGGAGAAGTGCGGTCACTGAATACTGAGGACGGTGGTGACAGGTGGTCCATGAATACGGAGGACAGAGGTGATGGGTGGTCACCAGATACTGAGGATAGAGGAGATCGGCAGTCCACAGATACGGAGGACGGAGGTGATGGGTGGTCACTGAATACTGAGGATGGAGGAGACGGGCAATCACCGAATACTGAGGATTGAGGAGACGGGCAATCAATGAATACTGAGGGTGTAAGTAGACGGGCGATCACTGAATACTGAGGGTGGAGGAGACGGGTGGTCACTGAATACTGAGGACGGAGGAGACGGGCGGTCACTGAATAATGAGGACGGAGGAGATGGGTGGTCACTGAATACTGAGGACGGAGGAGATGAGCGGTCACCACTGAATACTGAGGACGGAGGAGATGGGCGGTCACCACTGAATACTGAGGACGGAGGAGACGGGCGGTCACTGAATACTGAGGACGGAGGAGACTGGCGGTCACTGAATACTGAGGACGGAGGAGACGGGTGGTCACTGAATACTGAGGACAGAGGAGTCGGGCAGTCACTGAATACTGAGGATGGAGGAGACAGGTGGTCACTGAATACTGAGGACGGAGGAGACGAGCGGTCACTGAATACTGAGGACAGAGGAAACGGGCAGTCACTGAATACTGAGGATGGAGGAGCTGGGCGGTCACTGAATACTGAGGACAGAGGAGACGGGCGGTCACTGAATACTGAGGACAGAGGAAACGGGCAGTCACTGAATACTGAGGATGGAGGAGCTGGGCGGTCACTGAATACTGAGGAGATTTACTGAGAGGGATTTCTATTTCTCGTTTGTCCAATTTGCATTTTGCTAATAGGTAGATAAACTACTAACACTTCCTACTTGGCAGCATTTCTCCACACCTGCCTATATACTTTTGCACAGCGTACAATCTGATTGATATCTATTACACTCCACAGGTCATGTGTAAAGATCAGCCCTGGTGTAGCGCCTGTGGAGATGGATTTCCACATCTCCTGATAATCCCATGTACTGTGTGTAGAGATGACCATTCATATGCATCATATTCATATGTAAATGGCCCCAGCTGTAGATGATGTAATCAGTATAGAAAGTCTGCATTTAAAGGGATGTACGGCACACACACTACGACTGGATAACCTCATGATCGTGGTCCTCAAAGCAAACATAATCCACATTTGTGCCACAGATCCCCAGTTGTGCTCAGGATCCTGCAAATTCACTAATAAGAAGCTGTAATCCTAAAGTCTAAACCCCCCTCAGCCCTGTGGATTTTATATCCCTACAACAGGCGGAGCTGGAAATTCCACGGCTCAATGCAAAACTTTCTGCCAAAGTCCTGAAATCATTGCTAAACACAGAAGCTAAACACAGAAGTCCTCTGATGCTGCAGTAGAGCATTTAGGCCCTCAGACACCATCGCCAGTATACAACTGTGCCCTATCCTCCCAACACAGACTCCATCTACAGTTACATCTAGAAATCTTTGGCAAGTGAACGAGTCTTCGCGATTTCAGCTCTGAAGGTCACCGTTTTTATTTTAAATGAACAGGTGAGATACAATTCAAGTGGAGACTGTTTTCCTTTAAGGGGTTGACCAAAAATCTACTTTGAATTGTTTAAAAATTGCAGTCATTTCTCTACAAAGCTTCCAAATTTCAGGGGGTCAGAAGAAATTGGACAAATTAACTTTCCGATAAATAAAATGTTCATGTTTAACCCTTTGAAGAGAATCTTTTGCAGCAATGACTGAAGTCTTCTGGCTGTGGACGTCACCATCACTGGTCTCCTCCAGTGTGAGACTTTCATCCATGGACGTCACCATCACTGGTCTCCTCCAGCGTCAGGCTTTTGGCCATGGACGTCTCCATAACTTGTCTCCCCCAGCGTGAGGCTTTTGGCCATGGACGTCTCCATCGCAGTTCTCCTCTGGTGTGAGGCTTTTGGCCATGGACGTCTCCATCGCTGGTCTCCTCCAGCGTGAGGCTTTTGGCCATGTACGTCTCCATCGCTGGTCTCCTCCAGCGTGAGGATTTTGGCCATGGACGTCTCCATCCCTGGTCTCCTTCGGTGTGAGGCTTTTGGCCATGGATGTCTCCATCGCTGGTCTCCTCTGGTGTGAAGCTTTTGGCCATGGATGTCTCCATCGCTGGTCTCCTCTGGTGTGAGGATTTTGGCCATGGACATCTCCATCCCTGGTCTCCTTCGGTGTGAGGATTTTGGCCATGGACGTCTCCATCCCTGGTCTCCTTCGGTGTGAGGCTTTTGGCCATGGATGTCTCCATCGCTGGTCTCCTCTAGCGTGAGGCTTTTGGCCATGGACGTCTCCATCGCTGGTCTCCTTCGGTGTGAGGCTTTTGGCCATGGACGTCTCCATCGCTGGTCTCCTCTGGTGTGAGGGTTTTGGCCATGGACGTCTCCATCCCTGGTCTCCTTCGGTGTGAGGATTTTGGCCATGGACGTCTCCATCCCTGGTCTCCTTCGGTGTGAGGCTTATGGCCATGGATGTCTCCATCGCTGGTCTCCTCTAGCGTGAGGCTTTTGGCCATGGACGTCTCCATCGCTGGTCTCCTTCGGTGTGAGGCTTTTGGCCATGAACGTCTCCATCGCTGGTCTCCTCTGGTGTGAGGCTTTTGGCCATGGACGTCTCCATCGCTGGTCTCCTCCGGTATGAGGCTTTACCACCTTTATGGTGGTTTCTTCAGTTATTCCTGGTTTGTGGCTCTGTCTGCTTTAAGTTTGGTCTTATGTGAAATGCAGCTCCATGGGGCTGAGATTTGGTGATGAAAAAAGTCAACTCACCCTACAAAAAACCAAGCCCCTTACATGACACTGTAGGCAGAAAAATGAAAAAATTATAACTCAAATTATGGTGATGCAAAAACTTTTTTAAAGCATTGTTTTAGTGTGTGAGAGGAGCCAAACATAACACCCACAGATAGGCCTGGTATTGCTGTAATCGCACTGACCCCTGAAGAGTAAAGCCGCCTTAACATAAAAAATAAAATCAAGTCTTGACCTGCTGTTGATTTGTTCTTTCTTCCTCCCTAAGCTCGCAGTGAGATTCAGGCGTGATTCAGAGGCAGGGGGAGACGCTGTGGACTCAGTCTGTCCCATGATCTGGTGATGTCCGGCTATTTAAAGGCTCTTCTCAAAAGATGTACACAGTTGAACAGAGGCCAGACGGATCCCAGAGTAAGGCTCTGTGCGCACTAGTGCGTTTTACCTGCGGATTTGCCGCAGAAATTTCTTGAGAAATGTCTGCAATCTTTGTGCAGACATTTCCCAGCAAATTCTATGAGAGAAAAAATTAGCTGTGCGCACGCTGCGGATTTTTCTCAAGAAATTTCCTTGAGAATAATTTCTTGAGAAAATTTCTTGAGAAAATGAGCATGTCAATTCTTTTCCGCAGGTACCCTGCGGATTTCGGCAGTACAGCCTGCAAAATCCGCAGGGAACCACCCGCGGGAAAATCGCGGCAAATTCGTGGCTATTCCGCGGCAAATCCGCATGCGGATTTGGTGCGGATTTTTTCCGGAGGTCCGGAAATCTTTCACTCCCAGAAGTTTCTCAAGAAATTTTCTTGAGAAACTTCACATTTCTAGTGCGCACAAAGCCTTACTGAGACCTCAGTCTAGTGAATGTCGTCTAAAGTACGTCACACTCCGAGAGTAAGATGGAAACAGCAATGTAAGTGATCAGTGTAGAGCACGGTATAAATGTGATCCAAAATGTCAAGTGAAATGTTCTCAAAAGATAAAAGGGGATGTTCCCCACGCTGTATGTAGCTTCAGTCCATGAGATGGGTGCCAGGTCCTCTGGTGAGGCGTCGAACAGAGAGGCAGAGATGAAGGAACGGCATCTTCCAAGGAGCGATGAGTAAAAAAAAAAATCTTAATTCAAACCATTTTAAAAACACTAAAATAACTGCAGCGTGTTAACACTGACTACGGCCGTCTTTTTGTGCGCCAGAATCGCGTCAGGCGTTAACAACTTGCAGGGTTTTTTTTAGTGTTTTTAAAAATGTTCTCAATAAGGCTATGTGCGCACTGGGAAATGAAATTTCCATGCGTAAATTCCGCAGGCTCTCAAAGATGTTATCACCTGCGGAAAAAATCCGCACCAAATTCCGCACCAAAATCCGCATGCGGATTGTCGCGTTTTGTTGCGGATTTGGTGCGGTTTTTCCGCAAGCTGTTCCCTGCGTGATTTTTACATTAGATTAGGGAAAACCCGCAGCTACCTGCGGAAAAGAAGTGACATGCACTTGTTTTTGCTGCGGGATTTCCGCAGCAAAACATGCAGCTGTCAAATTCTGCCTAGTGCGCACAGGATTTTTTTTCTCCATAGGATTTGCTGGTGATTCACTGCAGAGATGTTATGAACATTTTCTGCAGCGAAACAAGCAGCAAATCCGCGGAAAATCCGCGGTAACATCCGGTAAGTGCGCACATAGCCTAAAAGCTTCAACTCATTCTACAAAAAAACAGAAACACAACCTTGCACTCGGGTCCGTCATCTGTCAAGGGCAATCTAGGGAACTTCAACATTACTTGTAAAAGCTTTGGAAACGCGCCAAGGCTTGCCTCAAAAATAAATCCAGCAAAATTTGCACTCCCAGTCTCAAATGCCCTCTCTCCCTACTGAGCCGCACAACGTGAGCCGCACAACGTGAGCCGAATGACGTGAGCCGCACAACGTGAGCCGCACAACGTGCCTACACCACAGTTACCACCCACATGTTTGCAATTTCTTTAGCAAGGAGAGCCTGCTTAATTGACCAGGTGTCTGCAGACGCTCGACCTGGGCACAATCTATGGGCACTACAATGTACTGGGCACTACAATGGCAGATGTGCAATTTTCACTCAGCAACATTAAATTGTTGCCTTTTTTTTGGAAAACACCCATGGAGTGAAAATCGCTACTACCCCAGTGGGTAAATTTACAGACCCATGTCATTCCCTTAATGGTGACCCTTGCAGGATTTCTGCTCTTCTGGTTCTTTGGGGTTCTGTACATGAAGTCAGCAATCTATTCTAGGAGAATCTGTGCTCCAAGGGTGAAATATCGCTCCTTCCCTCCCTCACACGTCTTGCTGTGCGGCTAGGCAGTACTGGACAGCCACCGGGTGTTGCCTGCGCTGCACAATTTGGTGCCATTGTTACCCATTTTCCTGTGGGAAATTGTTATATCAGGGGCTAAAACAACATTCTTGTGGTAAAAATGTAATTATTTATATCTTCCCTGCCCAATGGTATAAAATTCTGTGACACACCTGTAGTATCAATATGATCCCTGCCCCCCTAGATTAATTCATTGAAGGGTGCAGTTTGTACAATGGTCTCCCTTATGGGGGAGTTCTGCCAATGTGACACGGCACCCCCAAACCAGAACAATAAAATGTGCACTATCATATGCACTATAATATGGCGCTCCTTCCCTTCTGAGCTTTGCACTGTATCTTAAAAGTAGTTTCCATCCACATATGATGTATCAGCGTACTCAGGAGATATTGAGTAACACATTGTAACATTCGTTTTCTCCTATTACCCTTTTCCGAAATTAAAAACTTGGGGCCAAAACAAAAATGTATTGGAAAAAAATGGGAAATTTTCATTTTCTCAGCCCAATGTTATACAATTGTGTGAATTGCCTGAGGGTGAAAACTGCTCACTATTTCCCTAGATAAATTCCTAGAAAGGTTTAGTATATAACATGAGGGTTACTTGTGGGGGTTTCTGGTGCTTTGACATGTCAGAGGCTCTTCACATGTGGCATGGTGCCTGCAATCTATTCCAGCTAAAAGAGTGCTTCAAATTTCATATAGCGCTTCTTCCCTTCTGAGCCCTGCCGTGCGCCCAAACAGTAGATTTCCATCACATATGAGACATCTGTCTACGCAGGAGAAATTGCACAACAAATTGTATTTTCCGGTTACCTTTATGAAAATTAAAAATTTGGGGCCAAAGCAACATGCTTGTGGGAAAAATATATTTTTTCATTTTGAAGCTCAACATTATAAAATTCTGTGAACCACTTGGGGGTTTAAGTTGCTGACCACTCCTGAAAAATTCCTTGAAGGGTCTAATTTCCACAATGGGGTCATTTGTGGGGGAGTTCCACTGTTTAAGCACATCAGCGGTTCCCCAAACACAACATAATGTCTGCTAACGATTCCAGCCATTTTTCCGTTCGAAAAGCCAAATTTGCTCCTTCTCCTTAGAGCCCTGCCGTGCACCCAAACAGTAGTTTTCCACCAACTAAGGGGTATCCCTGTACTCAGAGAAGAAATTGCATAACAAATCTTACTGTGCATTTTTCGCCTGTCACTCTTGTGAAAATGCTAATTTTTGCGGCTAAAGCTTAAATTTCTGTGAAGCACTTGAAGGGTCAAATAACTTTTTGGATGTGGTGAGGGGTGCAGTTTTTACAATGGGGTCACTTTGGGGTATTTTCTGTTCTCTCTGCCTCTCAGTCACTTCAAATGTGATGCGGTCACTAAAAAAATGGTTTTGTAAATTTTATTGGAAAAATGAGAAATTGCTGATGACCTTTGACTCCTAACTTCCCAACAAAAAAATATATTTTATTTCTAAATATGATGAGGCTGTGAATCCCTCACATTAGAGCGTAGGCGGCACCGTACGCCCATAGTGATTACAGAACTGGAATATGTAAAATGCCAAAACCTGTGTCACCACCCGAATATTTCTGAAGCTAACGGCGCATTAACCCTCCATGAAGAGACGGTCACAGGAGGCGCTGCGTCCATCTACACTCTACAATGCTTCTTCCGTTCTGAGACAAGAGACGTAAACTGCAGCCAAAAACAACTGCACTGCCCCCTGGATGTACAACTGTCGCATTACTGCTGACAACCCGCCTGCACATGTTGTGTGAGAGGTTGTCAGCGCCACTCCTAGTTATTAATAAAAGAATTGAAAATATTGCATTGAAAGCTGTTGCTCGCTTTATGACGTCTGTTGATCAGGAGAAGTAGATGTGAGCAGAGGAGTGTGCAGACTGTGCAGTGCGCACTGTGGGGGCAGGGGGTGGATGTGGGGGTCTGGAAAATGTGCGGAGCCCAATGAACGATTCCCCCAGAATACAATATTTTAAAATGAGCGCCACCTCCATGGCCACAGAGGGTTAACGCTGATGGGAGCGCGGTGTCATCGTAATGACAGAGGATCAATCTGCATTTAAACATTTCCTTTCAGATCCCCAGCTGCAGCATGAAAGGTGCAGCCTGGGTGGGGGCCGCGCCGCGCTCCGTCCTCCGCTTCCTGCTGCGACCGACTCTTTATTCTGCTTTGTATACTGGGAAGCGTCAGCACTTCTGGCAGCTGGGAGAGCGATTTGGTGCAGTTAGCGACAATTTGTTACAATTATGTATATTAATCATAGCTGCTCCTGAAGAAATGGGGCGAGAGAGAGAAGAGCGGGCGAGAGAGAGAGAGAAGAGCGGGCGAGAGAGAGGGAGAAAAGAGCGGGCGAGAGCGAGAGAGAAAAGAGCGGGCGAGAAAGAGAGAAAAGAGCGGGCGAGAAAGAGAGAAAAGAGCGGGCGAGAAAGAGAGAGAGAAAAGAGCGGGCGAGGGAGAGAGAGAAGAGCGGGCGAGGGAGAGAGAGAAGAGCGGGCGAGGGAGAGAGAGAAGAGCGGGCGAGGGAGAGAGAGAAGAGCGGGCGAGGGAGAGAGAGAAGAGCGGGCGAGGGAAAGAGAGAAGAGCGGGCGAGGGAAAGAGAGAAGAGCGGGCGAGGGAGAGAGAGAAGAGCGGGCGAGGGAGAGAGAGAAAAGAGCAGGCGAGGGAGAGAGAGAAGAGCGGGCGAGGGAGAGAGAAAAGAGCGGGCGAGGGAGAGAGAGAAGAGCGGGCGAGGGAGAGAGAGAAAAGAGCGGGCGAGGGAGAGAGAGAGAAAAGAGCGGGCGAGGGAGAGAGAGAAGAGCGGGCGAGGGAGAGAGAGAAGAGCGGGCGAGGGAGAGAGAGAAGAGCGGGCGAGGGAGAGAGAGAAGAGCGGGCGAGGGAGAGAGAGAAGAGCGGGCGAGGGAGAGAGAGAAGAGCGGGCGAGGGAGAGAGAGAAGAGCGGGCGAGGGAGAGAGAGAGAGAGAAGAGCGGGCGAGGGAGAGAGAGAAGAGCGGGCGAGAGAGAGAGAGAAAAGAGCGGGCGAGGGAGAGAGAGAAAAGAGCGGGCGAGGGAGAGAGAGAAAAGAGCGGGCGAGAGAGAGAAGAGCGGGCGAGAGAGAGAGAGAAAAGAGCGGGCGAGAGAGAGAGAAGAGCGGGCGAGAGAGAAGAGCGGGCGAGAGAGAGAGAAGAGAGGGCGAGGGAGAGAGAGAGAAAAGAGCGGGCGAGAGAGAGAAGAGCGGGCGAGAGAGAGAAGAGCGGGCGAGAGAGAGAAGAGCGGGCGAGAGAGAGAGAGAAAAGAGCGGGCGAGAGAGAGAGAAGAGCGGGCGAGAGAGAAGAGCGGGCGAGAGAGAGAAGAGAGGGCGAGGGAGAGAGAGAGAAAAGAGCGGGCGAGAGGAGAGAGAGAAGAGCGGGCGAGAGAGAGAGAGAAGAGCGGGCGAGAGAGAGAGAGAAGAGCGGGCGAGGGAGAGAGAGAAGAGCGGGCGAGGGAGAGAGAGAAGAGCGGGCGAGGGAGAGAGAGAAGAGCGGGCGAGGGAGAGAGAGAAGAGCGGGCGAGGGAGAGAGAGAAGAGCGGGCGAGGGAGAGAGAGAAGAGCGGGCGAGGGAGAGAGAGAAGAGCGGGCGAGGGAGAGAGAGAAGAGCGGGCGAGGGAGAGAGAGAAGAGCGGGCGAGGGAGAGAGAGAAGAGCGGGCGAGGGAGAGAGAGAAGAGCGGGCGAGGGAGAGAGAGAGAGAGAAAAGAGCGGGCGAGAGAGAGAAGAGCGGGCGAGGGAGAGAGAGAAAAGAGCGGGCGAGGGAGAGAGAGAACAGCGGGCGAGGGAGAGAGAGAAAAGAGCGGGCGAGGGAGAGAGAGAAGAGCGGGCGAGGGAGAGAGAGAAGAGCGGGCAAGGGAGAGAGAGAGAGAAGAGCGGGCGAGGGAGAGAGAGAAAAGAGCGGGCGAGGGAGAGAGAGAAAAGAGCGGGCGAAAGAGAGAGAGAGAGAAGAGCGGGCGAGGGAGAGAGAGAAGAGCGGGCGAGAGAGAGAGAGAAAAGAGCGGGTGAGAGAGAAGAGCGGGCGAGAGAGAGAGAAGAGCGGGCGAGGGAGAGAGAGAGAAAAGAGCGGGCGAGAGAGAGAGAAGAGCGAGAGAGAGAGGGAGAACAGTGAGAGAGAGAGAGAGCGGGCGAGGGAGAGAGAGAAAAGAGCGGGCGAGGGAGAGAGAGAAAAGAGCGGGTGAGGGAGAGAGAGAAAAGAGCGGGCGAGGGAGAGAGAGAAAAGAGCGGGCGAGGGAGAGAGAGAAAAGAGCGGGCGAGGGAGAGAGAGAAAGATCGGGCGAGGGAGAGAGAGAAAAGAGCGGGCGAGGGAGAGAGAGAAAAGAGCGGGCGAGGGAGAGAGAGAAAAGAGCGGGCGAGGGAGAGAGAGAAAAGAGCGGGCGAGGGAGAGAGAGAAAAGAGCGGGCGAGGGAGAGAGAGAGAAAGATCGGGCGAGGGAGAGAGAGAGAAAAGAGCGAGCGAGGGAGAGAGAGAGAAAAGAGCGGGTGAGAGAGAGAAAAAAGAGCGGGCGAGAGAGAGAAAAAAAGAGCGGGCGAGAGAGAGAAAAAAAGAGCGGGCGAGAGAGAGAGAAAAGAGCGGGCGAGAGAGAGAGAAAAGAGCGGGCGAGAGAGAGAGAAAAGAGCGGGCGAGAGAGAGAGAAAAGAGCGGGCGAGAGAGAGAGAGAGAAAAGAGCGGGCGAGAGAGAGAGAGAGAAAAGAGCGGGCGAGAGAGAGAGAAAAGAGCGGGCGAGAGAGAGAGAGAGAAGAGCGGGCGAGGGAGAGAGAGAAGAGCGGGCGAGGGAGAGAGAGAAGAGCGGGCGAGAGAGAGAGAGAAAAGAGCGGGTGAGAGAGAAGAGCGGGCGAGAGAGAGAGAGAGAAGAGCGGGCGAGGGAGAGAGAGAGAGAAAAGAGTGGGCGAGAGAGAGAGAAGAGCGAGAGAGAGAGGGAGAACAGTGAGAGAGAGAGAGAGCGGGCGAGAGAGAGAGAAAAGAGCGGGCGAGGGAGAGAGAGAAAAGAGCGGGCGAGGGAGAGAGAGAAAAGAGCGGGCGAGGGAGAGAGAGAAAAGAGCGGGCGAGGGAGAGAGAGAAAAGAGCGGGCGAGGGAGAGAGAGAAAAGAGCGGGCGAGGGAGAGAGAGAAAAGAGCGGGCGAGGGAGAGAGAGAAAAGAGCGGGCGAGGGAGAGAGAGAGAAAAGAGCGGGCGAGGGAGAGAGAGAGAAAGATCGGGCGAGGGAGAGAGAGAGAAAAGAGCGAGCGAGGGAGAGAGAGAGAAAAGAGCGGGCGAGAGAGAGAAAAAAGAGCGGGCGAGAGAGAGAAAAAAAGAGCGGGCGAGAGAGAGAAAAAAAGAGCGGGCGAGAGAGAGAGAAAAGAGCGGGCGAGAGAGAGAGAAAAGAGCGGGCGAGAGAGAGAGAGAAAAGAGCGGGCGAGAGAGAGAGAGAGAAAAGAGCGGGCGAGAGAGAGAGAGAAAAGAGCGGGCGAGAGAGAGAGAGAAAAGAGCGGGCGAGAGAGAGAGAAAAGAGCGGGCGAGGGAGAGAGAGAAAAGAGCGGGCGAGGGAGAGAGAGAAAAGAGCGGGCGAGGGAGAGAGAGAAAAGAGCGGGCGAGGGAGAGAGAGAAAAGAGCGGGCGAGGGAGAGAGAGAAAAGAGCGGGCGAGGGAGAGAGAGAAAAGAGCGGGCGAGGGAGAGAGAGAAAAGAGCGGGCGAGGGAGAGAGAGAAAAGAGCGGGCGAGGGAGAGAGAGAGAAAAGAGCGGGCGAGGGAGAGAGAGAGAAAGATCGGGCGAGGGAGAGAGAGAAAAGAGCGAGCGAGGGAGAGAGAGAGAAAAGAGCGGGCGAGAGAGAGAAAAAAGAGCGGGCGAGAGAGAGAAAAAAAGAGCGGGCGAGAGAGAGAGAAAAGAGCGGGCGAGAGAGAGAGAAAAGAGCGGGCGAGAGAGAGAGAAAAGAGCGGGCGAGAGAGAGAGAAAAGAGCGGGCGAGAGAGAGAGAAAAGAGCGGGTGAGAGAGAGAGAAAAGAGCGGGCGAGAGAGAGAGAGAAAAGAGCGGGCGAGAGAGAGAGAAAAGAGCGGGCGAGAGAGAGAGAGAGAAAAGAGCGGGCGAGAGAGAGAGAGAGAAAAGAGCGGGCGAGAGAGAGAGAGAAAAGAGCGGGCGAGGGAGAGAGAGAAAAGAGCGGGCGAGGGAGAGAGAGAAAAGAGCGGGCGAGGGAGAGAGAGAAAAGAGCGGGCGAGGGAGAGAGAGAAGAGAGAAAAGAGCGGGCGAGGGAGAGAGAGAAAAGAGCGGGCGAGGGAGAGAGAGAAAAGAGCGGGCGAGGGAGAGAGAGAAAAGAGCGGGCGAGGGAGAGAGAGAAAAGAGCGGGCGAGGGAGAGAGAGAAAAGAGCGGGCGAGGGAGAGAGAGAAAAGAGCGGGCGAGGGAGAGAGAGAAAAGAGCGGGCGAGGGAGAGAGAGAGAAAGATCGGGCGAGGGAGAGAGAGAAAAGAGCGGGCGAGGGAGAGAGAGAAAAGAGCGGGCGAGAGAGAGAGAGAAGGGCGGGCGAGGGAGAGAGAGAAGAGCGGGCGAGGGAGAGAGAGAAGAGCGGGCGAGGGAGAGAGAGAAGAGCGGGCGAGGGAGAGAGAGAGAAAAGAGCGGGCGAGGGAGAGAGAGAAGAGAGCGGGCGAGAGAGAGAAAACAGAGCGGGCGAGAGAGAGAGAGAGAGAGAAGAGCGGGCGAGAGAGAAGAGCGGGCGAGAGAGAGAGAGAAAAGAGCGGGTGAGAGAGAAGTGCGGGCGAGAGAGAGAGAGAAAAGAGCGGGCGAGGGAGAGAGAGAGAGAAAAGAGCGGGCGAGGGAGAGAGAGAAAAGAGCGGGCGAGGGAGAGAGAGAAAAGAGCGGGCGAGGGAGAGAGAGAAGGGCGGGCGAGGGAGAGAGAGAAGAGCGGGCGAGGGAGAGAGAGAAGAGCGGGCGAGGGAGAGAGCTGCACTCACTATTCTGCTGGTGCAGTCACTGTGTACATACATTACTGATCCTGAGTTACTCCTGTATTATACTCCAGAGCTGCATTCACTATTCTGCTGGTGCAGTCACTGTGTACATACATTACATTACTGATCCTGAGTTACCTCCTGTATTATACTCCAGAGCTGCACTCACTATTCTGCTGGTGCAGTCACTGTGTACATACATTACATTACTGATCCTGATTTACCTCCTGTATTATACTCCAGAGCTGCACTCACTATTCTGCTGGTGCAGTCACTGTGTACATACATTACATTACTGATCCTGAGTTACCTCCTGTATTATACTCCAGAGCTGCACTCACTATTCTGCTGGTGCAGTCACTGTGTACATACATTACATTACTGATCCTGAGTTACCTCCTGTATTATTCTCCAGAGCTGCACTCACTATTCTGCTGGTGCAGTCACTGTGTATATACATTACTGATCCTGAGTTACGTCCTGTATTATACTCCAGAGCAGCACTCACTATTCTGCTGGTGCAGTCACTGTGTACATTCATTACTGATCCTGAGTTACCTCCTGTATTATACTCCAGAGCAGCACTCACTATTCTGCTGGTGCAGTCTCTGTGTATGTACATGAAACACTTTTCATTGTGGCCAAAATTGTTCATTTTGTTTTAATGAGACCAGAGGAAATGTATGAAAACAATCCTCTTTTTGTGCTTATGAGCAGCGGATATCTGTAACCTCTTATGTTATCGTTCAATAGTATGAATCAGCTCACCGTGGAAAAAGCTCAGTCTTGATTTCGTCCTGGAGCACGGACAGGCACTGCCACAGCCCAAAATAATGCAAAAGATGAGGATGTCCAGCTCTTCAGGCAAAAAAATCACGTCTTTATTTTATCATGCAGACACAAAGAATGACATGACCAGCACAACGCGTTTCAGGTGAAAGCACTCACCCTTAATCATGATACTGGATAGATGGTGCTGCAAAGCTTATATGCAAATGCTAATCAATGTAACAGATGTTTAAATTACTTCAGCACCTTACATGCACGAAATAGGTTTTACCATGAAAAACATTACATACATATACAATTAAAAAACAATGATACAATACAATACAATACAATACAATAAAGTACACATTTTTCAATGGTTTTCTGGATTTGAAGATATATACGTTTATAACCAAACCAGTTGCAGTGCGCCATTCAGTGTGTGCAGATATAACGCCTTCAAGTTTAATGCACATACATATGTGCCAATATATCATATTTAAATACATAAATCTGCACTCAACAAATGGCGCACACCGGAATTTTTTTTACAAACATATTTACTCATGTATATCCCCATGTATATGCACACATATTGCCCTTCTATATATGTGCTCAGTTGTCATACTATGTAAAAGCTTTTAAGTTCCGACATGGAAGTTTAATATCTATATTATGTGGATTTTCCTGCACTTCGGAGTACCTCAATGCTTATATATGAACTCAAATAGATTTATATACTTTGAAGGAAGCCTCATTTTTTATTGTCAAAAGTTTGTTTTAATTACAAAAAAAAAAAAATAAATTTCAAAAACTTTTTTTATTTTTTTGATTAAATCATTATTTAAACTATGCTTCAATGCAAAAAACACATGGTTGTTCTATATTATGGTAGAACACAAAGCGCCATGTTGAATGTAACGCAATATAACCGCACAAGTCGCAGATGGTGTAAATTTGGTGTGAATTAAAAGCACAATGTGCCCATTGACTCCTAAAAAGATCACATCTTTTGAAAACAGTGATGCTAGCAGTAGCTATGCGATAAAAACTTTTATAAATTGTAGAAGTTCATATATAGTGTATTTGGCAGAATGCATAACTTGCAAACTAAAATATATTGGAAGTACAAAACGAGAACTGCACACACGCATAAAAGAACATATATATGATGTAATACATAAAAAAACCTCTGGGGGCACATCTCAGTTATCAAAACATTTTATCAGCAAACATCAAGGCACATTGGATACTTTGCGGGTGTATGGAATAGAAAAAATACAAAAGTCGCATAGAGGGGGTAACATGGAAAAACTTTTGCGTAAGAGAGAGGCCTGGTGGATATTCAAATTAAAAACCACCTTCCCCTGTGGTTTGAATCTCCGCAGGGATCTCATGATTTTCTATTAGGTGATAGAAACTAAAGCCTTGTCTTGCACTGCTTTTGGTGGGTGGGAAAAACAATCTTGTGCCCAATAAATCCATTGCCATATTGTTATAACATTGCTATATTGGCTTCAAAAATTAAAGGGGGAAACAAATATACATCAATGATTATGTTATAATTCAAGAACCCTCAGCCAAAGTTGTAACGTGCGTTTTTAATTTACACCACTTGTGATTTATGTGGCTATAGGCGTCACACTTATTTAGTTGTTGTGGGAAATTTTTTTTTTTTTTCCCCTCATTGTTGGAGATACTTGTCTCCCTCTGTGTGGTTGCAGCAAATGCTAACTGCAGGGTGTGTTTTAGCCTCTCTGGAATAATTGTTGTAGTGTAACCCCTAATGTTAAAGCTGAGAGTCAGCTCATTACATTTTTGGCTGTGGTATTTCTTTGCAAGCATATAAATTTACTAAAGCATGTTTCACAGACATCAATTCATAAATTTTTTCCTGAGTAGGATGAAACTTATATAACAGATATCAAACCTTCTAGTTCAAACTTAACAGCCCCTACACAATATAAATCGAGCACTAATATAGAAGCAGTGTGCATGCATACATAGCCAAAACTCCTACTTGCGTTTTTAATTCACACCAAATTTACACCATCTGCGACTTGTGCGGTTATATTGCGTTACATTCAATATGGCGCTTTGTGTTCTACCATAATATAGAACAACCATGTGTTTTTTGCATTGAAGCATAGTTTAAATAATGATTTAATCAAAAAAATAAAAAAAGTTTTTGAAATTTTTTTTTTTTTTGTAATTAAAACAAACTTTTGACAATAAAAAATGAGGCTTCCTTCAAAGTATATAAATCTATTTGAGTTCATATATAAGCATTGAGGTACTCCGAAGTGCAGGAAAATCCACATAATATAGATAATAAACTTCCATGTCGGAACTTAAAAGCTTTTACATAGTATGACAACTGAGCACATATATAGAAGGGCAATATGTGTGCATATACATGGGGATATACATGAGTAAATATGTTTGTAAAAAAAATTCCGGTGTGCGCCATTTGTTGAGTGCAGATTTATTTATTTAAATATGATATATTGGCACATATGTATGTGCATTAAACTTGAAGGCGTTATATCTGCACACACTGAATGGCGCACTGCAACTGGTTTGGTTATAAACGTATATATCTTCAAATCCAGAAAACCATTGAAAAATGTGTACTTTATTGTATTGTATTGTATTGTATCATTGTTTTTTAATTGTATATGTATGTAATGTTTTTCATGGTAAAACCTATTTCGTGCATGTAAGGTGCTGAAGTAATTTAAACATCTGTTACATTGATTAGCGTTTGCATATAAGCTTTGCAGCACCATCTATCCAGTATCATGATGAAGGGTGAGTGCTTTCACCTGAAACGCGTTGTGCTGGTCATGTCATTCTTTGTGTCTGCATGATAAAATAAAGACGTGATTTTTTTGCCTGAAGAGCTGGACATCCTCATCTTTTGCTCTTATGTTATGGTAGATGTGAGGCCGTGTCTTCTTGCTTATAGAGCGGCCTTTAAGTTGTCATTATAGTGCATTTTTTTTCCTGGCTATCGATACTTTTGTGTCACTTGTGGTGTTTGGATTAGCCCAGTAAATGTCTGTGTCCTGAATCTCCGCGTGCTCCCATGGTGTATGACCATCTCAGGGTGAAGGAACGCATTTCCCTCCTGAGCGGTGTGATGGTTCTCCCAGAATGTCCTACGCTTATCGCTAGGTAAGATAAAGCTTCCCTCAGGAGCAGCACGATGTCCGCGTGCTCCCATGGTGTATGACCATCTCTGGGTGAAGGAACGCATTTCCCTCCTGAGCGGTGTGATGGTTCTCCCAGAATATCCTACGCTTATCGCTAGGTAAGATAAAGGTTCCCTCCGGAGCAGCACGATGTCCGCGTGCTCCCATGGTGTATGACCTGGCAGGATATAGGATGTGTGACCTTCAGTTTTTGGAGGTAGCTTCCAGGATGGACGGACGTGCGGTCAGTCTTGTCCTAATGTCTTACACCAGTGATCCCCGACTCCTGTCTTCTGGAGCCAGCAACATCACGGTATCAGGATTTCCTGACGATTGCGCAGGTGATGGTATTATCACAAATGAAGGGATCCTGAAAACGTGGCGTGCTGCCGGCTCTGGAGGACGGGGGTTGGGGAAACTTGTGCTCTAGACTTCAGTAGTGATGCAGCCGCCTCGGGGCGGGGTGATACATGACGTCATGTGTTTAATAATGACTACACGCGTCATGTACATATGTACATATATATAGAGGGCGCCATAAACCGCTTCATCACACCGGCCTGTCTGACACTGGGAGAAGAAACGTGCGAGGTCCCTCCATAGTGTTTGTGAGACCCATCAGGATGAGCGGGGTAATGGTCTGCATTCAGAGACATGGATGAGGGGTGACAAAGCGGCACCTGTGGGGGGATGCTATGGCCAACACTCAATGAATCTACGTCATTTCCTATGACGAGTATAGGATAACCTCACTTCCGGCTTTCCGGAGCTGTGGGCGGCGTCTGGCGCCATTTTTAAATACAGGCGCTGTCAGTGCAGCACGAGACGCCGGTTACCAAGCCCTACACGTGGCAGATTGCAGCCAGTGTTTCTTACCCTAATAGGGAGCCCCTGATGAACCCCGATGTGACTTGCGATCGGGGGGAAACGCGTTGGGCAATGCTTTGGTGGTGTCAATTTGGACCCTGATGTATTTACATCCGTCATAGGACTTCTATAAATAAGCTAAGTACTATGCTTACATCTGATATTTTCTAGTATGGTTATGTGGACCTTATTAACTTCATAATCCACTGCATGTATCATCTTCTGTGAAGTTTATTTTGCCTTCTGTGAAGTGTGCACCCTATGCTTAATAACACATACGGACTTTTGGCTCCCAAAAATCCTGTGAGGGAGTTCTGACACGCGGCCATTGGGTCACTAGGAGATCTCATTTAGGACAATATAGACCTATGTCTTTTTTTGTCATGCGAAATCGCGATTATCTCCTTATTGTCTGGATTTAGAGGGTGCTCATTGAGTAGTTTCACGGAGCTTAGGAGGTGTATCTAAGGGTTCTATATATTTTGTGCCCTTTTTGGCTTAATATTTTTCCCTTGGGCATGTGCAGAGATACATGAGTGGTATGAATACTCCAGTAACTATGTGTGCCCTCTCTGAAGAAAAATAAATACTGTTGGTATGGTCCACTTTTAACACTATAAACTACTGAATATATACTGCTCTATTGTTATGATTGTATGAGATCCCCCCTTGAGTATTTTCTATAAAGTGCAACCGTCCCTCACGTCCTCCTTCCCAGATTAGCTGCACAATAGACCAGCGAAGGGAAAGCAGGGTGAGTCTTCGTTGAGTGGGGGCGCCACTTAGGTTTAGGGTGCCAACCTCCGCGGCAAGGCAGGGCCTTTACAGGGTTCGTTTGGCCATACCCTGGTTGCACTTTCTAATACTGGACTGGATATCCATACACATTGTTTGATTGATTTTCTCAATGGGCAGTATTAACTGTTGTGTATAAGGGACGTATAATTTTCCTCCCCCCTGTGCTCGCCAGTGTGACCTCTTTAGTCCTAGAGGGGTCTCCGATTTTCCTGGCGGACTTGGGATTGGGTGTCCCATTTATGTGGGTTTTGTTTATTTGTTTGGGGTATGTTTTAAAATGCATTATTAAAATTTTAAAATTTTTAAGGGGTTTTGTTCCTTCGGTCTATATACTTGAATCCCCCCCTACAATTAAGTTTCTATGGTCTTTTTTTTTCCAACACTCAATGATCAGGGACCCCTGCCCGGGTGTGAGGCCGTGACGGGGTCTCATCCGCCGACCTTGTGTAGAACAGATCTAATAAGCAGAAAGTAACGAGAAGGGACGGCTCGTCCTGTCCACACCGAGGCAAACCTGAACGAGTCCAGAGACGGCAGCGCTGGCGGAGGAGGGGGGGCCGTGACTGACACCGCCACAAATGCAGGCTGCTGTGAGAGCACAGACATAATAGGGTGTTATTGGCCATTATCTCTGCTGTCACTGCTGGAGTCAATAAGAAATAAGGGGAGCGCTCCCATGCCATTTTCCTGCCGTGTCCCTGTTGCCGTAGCAACCCCCAGGGGACTCTGCGCCGGAGAGATGAGCGCTCCGCCATGCCACAGCCCTCATCAAGATGGTGCAGCTACCGAGCGCCGGACTCACCGCCCGAAAGATGAACTCCACTGGTGTGATCCCCAGGAGCTGCCACTGACCACCACCGACACCATCACCACCGACACCATCATCAGCCCCACCATCACCAGCCCCACCATCATCAGCCCCACCATCACCAGCCCCACCATCACCAGCCCCACCCTCACCAGCCCCCACCATCACCAGCCCCACCATCACCAGCCCCACCATCACCAGCCCCCACCATCACCAGCCCCATCATCACCAGCCCCACCATCACCAGCCCCCCACCATCACCAGCCCCACCATCACCAGCCCCACCATCATCAGCCCCACCATCACCAGCCCCACCCTCACCAGCCCCACCATCATCAGCCCCACCATCACCAGCCCCACCATCACCAGCCCCACCATCACCATCCCCACCATCACCAGCCCCACCATCACCAGCCCCACCATCACCAGCCCCACCATCATCAGCCCCACCATCATCACCGACACCATCACCAGCCCCACCATCATCATCCCCACCATCACTAGCCCCACCATCACCAGCCCCACCATCATCAGCTCCACCATCACTAGCCCCACCATCACCAGCCCCACCATCACCAGCCCCACCATCACCAGCCCCACCATCACCAGCCCCACCATCACCAGCCCCACCATCACCAGCCCCACCATCACCAGCCCCACCATCACCAGCCCCACCATCACCAGCCCCACCATCACCAGCCCCACCATCACCATCCCCACCATCACCAGCCCCACCATCACCAGCCCCATCATCACCAGCCCCACCATCACCAGCCCCACCATCACCAGCCCCACCATCACCACCATCACCAGCCCCACCATCACCAGCCCCACCATCACCAGCCCCACCATCATCAGCCCCACCATCACCAGCCCCACCATCACCAGCCCCACCATCACCAGCCCCACCATCACCAGCCCCACCATCACCAGCCCCACCATCACCAGCCCCACCATCACCAGCCCCACCATCACCAGCCCCACCATCACCAGCCTCACCATCACCAGCCCCATCATCACCAGCCCCACCATCACCAGCCCCACCATCACCAGCCCCACCATCATCAGCCCCACCATCACCAGCCCCACCATCACCAGCCCCACCATCACCAGCCCCACCATCATCAGCCCCATCATCACCAGCCCCACCATCACCAGCCCCACCATCATCAGCCCCACCATCACCAGCCCCACCATCACCAGCCCCACCATCACCAGCCCCACCATCATCACCGACACCATCACCAGCCCCACCATCACCAGCCCCACCATCACCAACCCCACCATCACCACCGACACAATCACCACCGACACAATCACCACCGACACAATCACCACCGACACAATCACCACCGACACAATCACCACCGACACAATCACCACCGACACAATCACCAGCCCCACCATCATCAGCCCCACCATCACCAGCCCCACCATCACCAGCCCCACCATCACCAGCCCCACCATCACCAGCCCCACCATCACCAGCCCCACCATCACCACCGACACCAGCCCCACCATCACCAGCTCCACCATCACCACCGACACCATCACCACCGACACCATCACCAGCCCCACCATCACCAGCCCCACCATCACCAGCCCCACCATCACCAGCCCCACCATCACCAGCCCCACCATCATCAGCCCCACCATCACCAGCCCCACCATCACCAGCCCCACCATCACCAGCCCCACCATCATCAGCCCCATCATCACCAGCCCCACCATCACCAGCCCCACCATCACCAGCCCCACCATCACCAGCCCCACCATCACCAGCCCCACCATCACCAGCCCCACCATCATCACCGACACCATCACCAGCCCCACCATCACCAACCCCACCATCACCACCGACACAATCACTACCGACACAATCACCACCGACACAATCACCACCGACACAATCACCACCGACACAATCACCACCGACACAATCACCACCGACACAATCACCAGCCCCACCATCACCAGCCCCACCATCACCAGCCCCACCATCACCAGCCCCACCATCACCAGCCCCACCATCACCAGCCCCACCATCACCAGCCCCACCATCACCAGCCCCACCATCACCACCGACACCAGCCCCACCATCACCACCGACACCATCACCACCGACACCATCACCAGCCCCACCATCACCAGCCCCACCATCACCAGCCCCACCATCACCAGCCCCACCATCACCAGCCCCACCATCACCACCGACACAATCACCACCGACACAATCACCACCGACACAATCACCACCGACACAATCACCAGCCCCACAATCACCAGCCCCACAATCACCAGCCCCACAATCACCACCGACACAATCACCACCGACACAATCACCACCGACACAATCACCACCGACACAATCACCACCGACACAATCACCACCGACACAATCACCACCGACACAATCACCACCGACACAATCACCACCGACACAATCACCACCGACACAATCACCACCGACACAATCACCACCGACACAATCACCAGCCCCACCATCATCAGCCCCACCATCACCAGCCCCACCATCACCAGCCCCACCATCACCAGCCCCACCATCATCAGCCCCACCATCATCAGCCCCACCATCATCAGCCCCACCATCACCATCCCCACCATCACTAGCCTCACCATCACCAGCCCCACCATCACCAGCCCCACCATCACCAGCCCTACCATCACCAGCCCCATCATCACCAGCCCCATCATCACAGCCGTCACCGTCACCAGCCCCACCGACACCGTCACCAGCTCCACCATCACCTACCCCACCATCACCGCATACACCATCACCAGCCCCACCATCAGCCCCACGATCACCGCCAACACCATCACCGCTGGCTGACACAATCATCAGCCCCACGAACACCGCCGACGCCATCAGCCCCAGAATCACTGTCACACCATCATCAACCTGACTGGAGGACATGTGAAAAAGAAACGGCTTTCTCTTCACCGCTGTGCTGGCGATTTTCTTGCACGGATCTGGAAAGAGCTCTGCGTCCTGCTGGTCATAACGAGTGACTGAAAATATCCTGCAGGCAGCAATTATCTACAAAGTCCATTTCTCTGCCGCCTGTTCCTGTGAGGAGGTTGTGAGGGGCCCGGCCTTCTCCTCCACCTTTACATGTCACCTCTCATCACACTGTGACCTTCCGTGTGCCGCAGCGTGACCTTCCGTGTGCCGCAGCGTCAGCCTCCGTGTGCCGCTACCTTTGAGCCTTCCACTGGTGCAGTGCTATTTTGTCATGTGGCAGTTCTGATTCCTGTAATGGGACAGAACCAGGAGACCGTGATGTCACCGGAGCGCACCACACGCTGCAGGCAGGGAGGTCACCAGAGCGCACCACACACTGCAGGCAGGGAGGTCACCAGAGCGCACCACACGCTGCAGGCAGGGAGGTCACCAGAGCGCACCACACGCTGCAGGCAGGGAGGTCACTGGAGCGCACCACACGCTGCAGGCAGGGAGGTCACCAGAGCGCACCACACGCTGCAGGCAGGGAGGTCACCGGAGCGCACCACACGCTGCAGGCAGGGAGGTCACCGGAGCGCACCACACGCTGCAGGCAGGGAGGTCACCAGAGCGCATCACACGCTGCAGGCAAGGAGGTCACCAGAGCGCACCACACGCTGCAGGCAAGGAAGTCACCAGAGCGCACCACACGCTGCAGGCAGGGAGGTCACCGGAGCGCACCACACGCTGCAGGCAGGGAGGTCACCGAAGCGCACCACACGCTGCAGGCAAGGAGGTCACTGGAGCGCACCACACGCTGCAGGCAGGGAGGTCACCGGAGCGCACCACACGCTGCAGGCAGGGAGGTCACCGGAGCGCACCACACGCTGCAGGCAGGGAGGTCACCAGAGCGCACCACACGCTGCAGGCAGGGAGGTCACCGGAGCGCACCACACGCTGCAGGCAGGGAGGTCACCGGAGCGCACCACACGCTGCAGGCAGGGAGGTCACCGGAGCGCACCACACGCTGCAGGCAAGGAGGTCACCGGAGCGCACCACACGCTGCAGGCAAGGAGGTCACCGGAGCGCACCACACGCTGCAGGCAGGGAGGTCACTGGAGCGCACCACACGCTGCAGGCAGGGAGGTCACTGGAGCGCACCACACACTGCAGGCAGGGAGGTCACTGGAGCGCACCACACGCTGCAGGCAGGGAGGTCACCGGAGCGCACCACACGCTGCAGGCAGGGAGGTCACCGGAGCGCACCACACACTGCAGGCAGGGAGGTCACTGGAGCGCACCACACGCTGCAGGCAGGGAGGTCGCTGGAGCGCACCACACACTGCAGGGAGGTCACCAAAGCGCACCACACGCTGCAGGCAGGGAGGTCACCGGAGCGCACCACACGCTGCAGGCAGGGAGGTCACCGGAGCGCACCACACGCTGCAGGCAGGGAGGTCACCGGAGCGCACCACACGCTGCAGGGAGGTCACCAAAGCGCACCACACGCTGCAGGCAGGGAGGTCACCGGAGCGCACCACACGCTGCAGGCAGGGAGGTCACTGGAGCGCACCACACACTGCAGGGAGGTCACCAAAGCGCACCACACGCTGCAGGCAGGGAGGTCACCGGAGCGCACCACACGCTGCAGGCAGGGAGGTCACCGGAGCGCACCACACACTGCAGGGAGGTCACCAAAGCGCACCACACGCTGCAGGCAGGGAGATCACCGGAGCGCACCACACGCTGCAGGCAGGGAGGTCACCGGAGCGCAGCACACGCTGCAGGCAGGGAGGTCACCGGAGCGCACCACACGCTGCAGGCAGGGAGGTCACCGGAGCGCACCACACGCTGCAGGCAGGGAGGTCACCGGAGCGCACCACACGCTGCAGGCAGGGAGGTCACTGGAGCGCACCACACGCTGCAGGCAGGGAGGTCACCGGAGCGCACCCCACACTGCAGGGAGGTCACCGGAGCGCACCACACGCTGCAGGCAGGGAGGTCACCGAAGCGCACCACACACTGCAGGCAGGGAGGTCACCGGAGCGCACCACACGCTGCAGGCAGGGAGGTCACCGGAGCGCACCACACGCTGCAGGCAGGGAGGTCACCGGAGCGCACCACACGCTGCAGGCAGGGAGGTCACTGGAGCGCACCACACGCTGCAGGCAGGGAGGTCACCGGAGCGCACCCCACACTGCAGGGAGGTCACCGGAGCGCACCACACGCTGCAGGCAGGGAGGTCACCGAAGCGCACCACACACTGCAGGCAGGGAGGTCACCGGAGCGCACCACACGCTGCAGGCAGGGAGGTCACCGGAGCGCACCACACGCTCCAGGCAGGGAGGTCACCGGAGCGCACCACACGCTGCAGGCAAGGAGGTCACCGGAGCGCACCACACGCTGCAGGCAAGGAGGTCACCGGAGCGCACCACACGCTGCAGGCGGGAGGTCACTGGAGCGCACCACACGCTGCAGGCAGGGAGGTCACTGGAGCGCACCACACGCTGCAGGCAGGGAGGTCACCGGAGCGCACCACACGCTGCAGGCAGGGAGGTCACCGGAGCGCACCACACGCTGCAGGCAGGGAGGTCACCGGAGCGCACCACACGCTGCAGGCAGGGAGGTCACCGGAGCGCACCACACGCTGCAGGCAGGGAGGTCACTGGAGCGCACCACACGCTGCAGGCAGGGAGGTCACCGGAGTGCACCACACGCTGCAGGCAGGGAGGTCACCGGAGCGCACCACACGCTGCAGGCAGGGAGGTCACCGGAGCGCACCACACGCTGCAGGCAGGGAGGTCACTGGAGCGCACCACACACTGCAGGGAGGTCACCGGAGCGCACCACACACTGCAGGCAGAGAGGTCACCGGAGCGCACCACACACTGCAGGGAGGTCACCGGAGCGTACCACACGCTGCAGGCAGGGAGGTCACCGGAGCGCACCACACGCTGCAGGCAAGGAGGTCACCGGAGCGCACCACACGCTGCAGGCAGGGAGGTCACAGGAGCGCACCACACGCTGCAGGCAGGTCACCGGAGCGCACCACACGCTGCAGGCAGGGGGATCCTCTGGAGGGCAGTGGACGGTATCTTGTACTGTAGGGGGGTTTACACGGAGTCCTGCAATGCCATCATGCTGGGTCCCAGGCTGTGCGGAGGTAACGTGTACAGCTGTGGCGCACAGGGACAAGGTCACACCACCTTCTCCTCTCTCTATTCCTCCACCCACTCGGGATCGTGTGCAGCGGTGTGTGGTACTGGGACCAGTACAGCACATACACAGGCAGAGACGCACTGGACCATACAGTCTGCAGGATGACACTGCACACAGGACGCTGCCCGCTCACCACCCTGCACAGACGGGCACACAGGACGCTGCCCGCTCACCACCCTGCACAGACGGGCACAAAGGACGCTGCCCGCTCACCACCCTGCACAGACGGGCACACAGGACGCTGCCCGCTCACCACCCTGCACAGACGGGCACACAGGACGCTGCCCGCTCACCACCCTGCACAGACGGGCACACAGGACGCTGCCCGCTCACCACCCTGCACCGACGGGCACACAGGACGCTGCCCGCTCACCACCCTGCACCGACGGGCACACAGGACAATGCCCGCTCACCACCCTGCACAGACGGGCACACAGGACGCTGCCCGCTCACCACCCTGCACAGATGGGCACACAGGACAATGCCCGCTCACCACCCTGCACAGACGGCCACACAGGACGCTGCCCGCTCACCACCCTGCACAGACGGGCACACAGGACGCTGCCCGCTCACCACCCTGCACAGACGGGCACACAGGACGCTGCCCGCTCACCACCCTGCACAGACGGGCACACAGGACGCTGCCCGCTCACCACCCTGCACAGACGGGCACACAGGACGCTGCCCGCTCACCACCCTGCACAGACGGGCACACAGGACGCTGCCCGCTCACCACCCTGCACAGACGGGCACACAGGACGCTGCCCGCTCACCACCCTGCACAGACGGGCACACAGGATGGAGCAATATGGGCCTTTTATTCTCCAACATCTCAATGTAATGTACTATTACACCTGCACTGGAGGCAGAAGTGGCCCCATACATCGTGGCCCCTGTGCAGCTGTACAGGTTGCCCCAATGGTAAGTGCACCCCTGCCATGTCACAGGGTCTGCACAGTGCTGCCCCCGCTCCTCTCCAGGTACCACCGCTTCTCTCCTGTGAAGGAGAAGGTGGAAGGATACCCTCACCAGGAATTATAGAGCAGCGGAGGGGACTATGGCTGGCTGCAGACCATCGCTGGCTGCAGACCATCGCAAATAATGTGCGCCACTTTCACACATCTACCGCTGCGGAGAAGAAAACATCCCGCTAACCGGATGCTGGATAGACATTCACAGGCCCCGCTATCGGGGCACCCAGAAACCTGCCGGCATAGACCGCGGAGCACACAGGCACCACACGCCACAGGCACCACACGCACCACACGCCACAGGCACCACACGCCACAGGAACCACACGCCACAGGCACCACACGCCACAGGAACCACACACCACACAGGCACCACACGCCACAGGAACCACACACCACACAGGCACCACACACCACACAGGCACCACACACACCACAGGCACCACACACACCACAGGCACCACACACCACAGGCACCACACGCCACAGGCACCACACGCCACAGGCACCACACACCACAGGAACCACACACCACAGGAACCACACACCACAGGCACCACACGCCACAGGCACCACACACACCACAGGCACCACACACACCACAGGCACCACACACCACACGCCACAGGCACCACACACCACAGGCACCACACGCCACAGGAACCACACACCACAGGAACCACACGCCACAGGCACCACACGCCACAGGCACCACACGCCACAGGCACCACACACACCACAGGCACCACACACACCACAGGCACCACACACCACACGCCACAGGCACCACACACCACAGGCACCACACACCACAGGAACCACACACCACAGGCACCACACACCACAGGCACCACACGCCACAGGCACCACACACACCACAGGCACCACACACACCACAGGCACCACACACCACACGCCACAGGCACCACACACCACAGGCACCACACACCACAGGAACCACACGCCACAGGCACCACACACCACAGGCACCACACGCCACAGGAACCACACGCCACAGGCACCACACGCCACAGGCACCACACGCAACAGGCACCACACACCACAGGAACCACACACCACAGGAACCACACGCCACAGGAACCACACGCCACAGGAACCGCACGCCACAGGCACCGCACGCCACAGGCACCACACACCACAGGCACTACACACCACAGGAACCACACACCACAGGAACCACACGCCACAGGAACCACACGCCACAGGAACCACACGCCACAGGCACCACACGCCACAGGAACCACACGCCACAGGAACCGCACGCCACAGGAACCGCACGCAACAGGCACCACACGCCACAGGCACCACACGCCACAGGCACCACACACCACAGGAACCACACGCCACAGGCACCACACGCCACAGGCACCACACGCCACAGGCACCACACACCACAGGAACCACACACCACAGGAACCACACGCCACAGGAACCACACGCCACAGGAACCACACGCCACAGGAACCACACGCCACAGGAACCACACGCCACAGGAACCACACACCACAGGAACCACACACCACAGGAACCACACGCCACACGTCAGAGGGACATACTAAAAAGAATGATGAAAAGGAATAAATAAAAATGAGGATAATAACTTATTAGGTGCATATTATGTAGATGTGTAAAAGGTTTCTTGGGCAAGTTACACATGGAATGAACATTATATATGTAGATAATAGGAGAATGAACGCATATGCCATATAACCAGGTGTATATTATGTTACCTGAGCATTATAGGTGTGGAATGATCATGAAATATCTGTAGATAACAGGAGAATGAACGCATATGCCATATAACCAGGTGTATATTATGTTACCTGAGCATTATAGGTGTGGAATGATCATGAAATATCTGTAGATAATAGGAAAATGAACACATATCCCATATAACCATATATATATATAGACCTGGTTATATGGCATATGCGTTCATTTTCCTGTAATCTACTGATATTGCATGATCATTCCACACCTATAATGCTCAGGTAACATAATATACACCTGGTTATATGGCATATGCGTTCATTCTCCTAATATCTACAGATATTTCATGTTCATTCCACACATATAATGCTCAGGTAACATAATATACACCTGGTTATATGCCATATGTGTTCATTTTCCTATTATCTATAGATATTTCATGCTCATTCCACACCTATAATGCTCAGGTAAAATTATATACACCTGGTTATATGCCATATGCGTTCATTCTCCTATTATCTACAGATATTTCATGTTCATTCCACACCTATAATGCTCAGGTAACATAATATACACCTGGTTATATGGCATATGTGTTCATTTTCCTATTATCTATAGATATTTCATGCTCATTCCACACCTATAATGCTCAGGTAAAATTATATACACCTGGTTATATGCCATATGCGTTCATTCTCCTATTATCTACAGATATTTCATGTTCATTCCACACCTATAATGCTCAGGTAACATAATATACACCTGGTTATATGGCATATGCGTTCATTCTCCTATTATCTACATATATTTCATGATCATTCCACACCTATAATGCTCAGGTAACATAATATACACCTGGTTATATGCCATATGCGTTCATTCTCCTATTATCTACAGATATTTCATGATCATTCCACACCTATAATGCTCAGGTAACGTAATATACACCTGGTTATATGGCATATGCGTTCATTCTCCTATTATCTACAGATATTTCATGTTCATTCCACACATATAATGCTCAGGTAACATAATATACACCTGGTTATATGGCATATGCGTTCATTCTCCTATTATCTACATATATTTCATGATCATTCCACACCTATAATGCTCAGGTAACATAATATACACCTGGTTATATGGCATATGCGTTCATTCTCCTATTATCTATAGATATTTCATGTTCATTCCACACCTATAATGCTCAGGTAATATAATATACACCTGGTTATATGCTATATGCCTTCATTCTCCTATTATCTACTGATATTTCATGTTCTTTCCACACCTATAATGCTCAGGTAACATAATATACACCTGGTTATATGGCATATGCGTTCATTCTCCTATTATCTATAGATATTTCATGTTCATTCCACACCTATAATGCTCAGGTAATATAATATACACCTGGTTATATGCTATATGCCTTCATTCTCCTATTATCTACTGATATTTCATGTTCTTTCCACACCTATAATGCTCAGGTAACATAATATACACCTGGTTATATGGCATATGCGTTCATTCTCCTATTATCTACAGATATTTCATGTTCATTCCACACCTATAATGCTCAGGTAACATAATATACACCTGGTTATATGGCATATGCGTTCATTCTCCTATTATCTACAGATATTTCATGTTCATTCCACACCTATAATGCTCAGGTAACATAATATACACCTGGTTATATGGCATATGCGTTCATTTTCCTATTATCTACAGATATTTCATGTTCATTCCACATATAATGCTCAGGTAAAATAATATACACCTGGTTATATGCCATATGTGTTCATTCCACTATTATCTACAGATATTTCATGATCATTCCACACCTATAATGCTCAGGTAACATAATATACACCTGGTTATATGGCATATGCGTTCATTTTCCTATTATCTACAGATATTTCATGTTCATTCCACATATAATGCTCAGGTAAAATAATATACACCTGGTTATATGCCATATGTGTTCATTCCACTATTATCTACAGATATTTCATGATCATTCCACACCTATAATGCTCAGGTAACATAATATACACCTGATTATATGGCATATGCGTTCATTTTCCTATTATCTACAGATATTTCATGTTCTTTCCACACCTATAATGCTCAGGTAATATAATATACACCTGGTTATATGGGATATGCGTTCATTCTCCTATTATCTACAGATATTTCCTGATCATTCCACACCTATAATGCTCAGGTAATATAATATACACCTGGTTATATGGCATATGTGTTAATTCTCCTATTATCTACAGATATTTTATGTTCATTCCACACCTATAATGCTCAGGTAACATAATATACACCTGGTTATATGCCATATGCGTTCATTCTCCTATTATCTACAGATATTTCATGATCATTCCACACCTATAATGCTCAGGTAACATAATATACACCTGGTTATATGCCATATGCGTTCATTCTCCTATTATCTACAGATATTTTATGTTCATTGCACACCTATAATGCTCAGGTAACATAATATACACCTGGTTATATGGCATATGCGTTCATTCTCCTATTATCTACAGATATTTTATGTTCATTCCACACCTATAATGCTCAGGTAACATAATATACACCTGGTTATATGGCATATGCGTTCATTCTCCTATTATCTACAGATATTTCATGATCATTCCACACCTATAATGCTCAGGTAACATAATGTACACCTGGTTATATGCCATATGCCTTCATTCTCCTATTATCTACAGATATTTCATGTTCATTCCACACCTATAATGCTCAGGTAACATAATATACACCTGGTTATATGGGATATGCGTTCATTCTCCTATTATCTACAGATATTTTATGTTCATTCCACACCTATAATGCTCAGGTAACATAATATACACCTGGTTATATGGGATATGCGTTCATTCTCCTATTATCTACAGATATTTTATGTTCATTCCACACCTATAATGCTCAGGTAACATAATATACACCTGGTTATATGCCATATGCGTTCATTCTCCTATTATCTACAGATATTTCATGTTCATTCCACACCTATAATGCTCAGGTAACATAATATACACCTGGTTATATGGGATATGTGTTCATTCTCCTATTATCTACAGATATTTTATGTTCATTCCACACCTATAATGCTCAGGTAACATAATATACACCTGGTTATATGCCATATGCGTTCATTCTCCTATTATCTACAGATATTTCATGTTCATTCCACACCTATAATGCTCAGGTAACATAATATACACCTGGTTATATGCCATATGCATTCATTCTCCTATTATCTACAGATATTTTATGTTCATTGCACACCTATAATGCTCAGGTAACATAATATACACCTGGTTATATGGCATATGCATTCATTCTCCTATTATCTACAGATATTTCATAATCATTCCACACATATAATGCTCAGGTAACATAATATACACCTGGTTATATGGCATATGCGTTCATTCTCCTGTTATCTACAGATATTTTATGTTCATTCCACACCTATAATGCTCAGGTAACATAATATACACCTGGTTATATGGCATATGTGTTCATTCTCCCATTATCTATAGATATTTCATGTTCATTCCACACCTATAATGCTCAGGTAACATAATATACACCTGGTTATATGGCATATGCATTCATTTTCCTATTATCTACAGATATTTCATGATCATTCCACACCTATAATGCTCAGGTAACATAATATACACCTGGTTATATGGGATATGCATTCATTTTCCTATTATCTACAGATATTTCATGTTCATTCCACACCTATAATGCTCAGGTAACATAATATACACCTGGTTATATGCCATATGCATTCATTCTCCTATTATCTACAGATATTTCCTGATCATGCCCCACATATAATGCTCAGGTAACGTAATATACACCTGGTTATATGGCATATGCGTTCATTCTCCTATTATCTACAGATATTTCATAATCATTCCACACCTATAATGCTCAGGTAACGTAATATACACCTGGTTATATGGCATATGCGTTCATTCTCCTGTTATCTACAGATATTTCATAATCATTCCACACCTATAATGCTCAGGTAACATAATATACACCTGGTTATATGGCATATGCGTTCATTCTCCTGTTATCTACAGATATTTTATGATCATTCCACACCTATAATGCTCAGGTAACATAATATACACCTGGTTATATGCCATATGTGTTCATTCTCCCATTATCTATAGATATTTCATGTTCATTCCACACCTATAATGCTCAGGTAATATAATATACACCTGGTTATATGGCATATGCATTCATTCTCCTATTATCTACAGATATTTCATAATCATTCCACACCTATAATGTTCAGGTAACATAATATACACCTGGTTATATGGGATATGCGTTCATTCTCCTGTTATCTACAGATATTTCATAATCATTCCACACCTATAATGTTCAGGTAACATAATATACACGTGGTTATATGCCATATGCATTCATTTTCCTATTATCTACAGATATTTCATAATCATTCCACACCTATAATGCTCAGGTAACATAATATACACCTGGTTATATGGCATATGCGTTCATTCTCCTATTATCTACAGATATTTCATAATCATTCCACACCTATAATGCTCAGGTAACATAATATACACCTGGTTATATGGCATATGCGTTCATTTTCCTATTATCTATAGATATTTCATGATCATGCCCCACATATAATGCTCAGGTAACATAATATACACCTGATTATATGGCATATGCGTTCATTTTCCTATTATCTACAGATATTTCATGTTCTTTCCACACCTATAATGCTCAGGTAATATAATATACACCTGGTTATATGGGATATGCGTTCATTCTCCTATTATCTACAGATATTTCATGTTCATTCCACACCTATAATGCTCAGGTAATATAATATACACCTGGTTATATGGCATATGCGTTCATTCTCCTATTATCTACAGATATTTCCTGATCATTCCACACCTATAATGCTCAGGTAATATAATATACACCTGGTTATATGGCATATGTGTTAATTCTCCTATTATCTACAGATATTTTATGTTCATTCCACACCTATAATGCTCAGGTAACATAATATACACCTGGTTATATGCCATATGCGTTCATTCTCCTATTATCTACAGATATTTCATGATCATTCCACACCTATAATGCTCAGGTAACATAATATACACCTGGTTATATGCCATATGCGTTCATTCTCCTATTATCTACAGATATTTTATGTTCATTGCACACCTATAATGCTCAGGTAACATAATATACACCTGGTTATATGGCATATGCGTTCATTCTCCTATTATCTACAGATATTTCATGATCATTCCACACCTATAATGCTCAGGTAACATAATGTACACCTGGTTATATGCCATATGTGTTCATTCTCCTATTATCTACAGATATTTCATGTTCATTCCACACCTATAATGCTCAGGTAACATAATATACACCTGGTTATATGGGATATGCGTTCATTCTCCTATTATCTACAGATATTTTATGTTCATTCCACACCTATAATGCTCAGGTAACATAATATACACCTGGTTATATGCCATATGCGTTCATTCTCCTATTATCTACAGATATTTCATGTTCATTCCACACCTATAATGCTCAGGTAACATAATATACACCTGGTTATATGGGATATGTGTTCATTCTCCTATTATCTACAGATATTTTATGTTCATTCCACACCTATAATGCTCAGGTAACATAATATACACCTGGTTATATGCCATATGCGTTCATTCTCCTATTATCTACAGATATTTCATGTTCATTCCACACCTATAATGCTCAGGTAACATAATATACACCTGGTTATATGCCATATGCATTCATTCTCCTATTATCTACAGATATTTTATGTTCATTGCACACCTATAATGCTCAGGTAACATAATATACACCTGGTTATATGGCATATGCATTCATTCTCCTATTATCTACAGATATTTCATAATCATTCCACACCTATAATGCTCAGGTAAAATAATATACACCTGGTTATATGGGATATGCGTTCATTCTCCTATTATCTACAGATATTTCATAATCATTCCACACATATAATGCTCAGGTAACATAATATACACCTGGTTATATGGCATATGCGTTCATTCTCCTGGTATCTACAGATATTTTATGTTCATTCCACACCTATAATGCTCAGGTAACATAATATACACCTGGTTATATGGCATATGCGTTCATTCTCCTATTATCTATAGATATTTCATGATCATTCCACACCTATAATGCTCAGGTAACATAATATACACCTGGTTATATGGGATATGCATTCATTTTCCTATTATCTACAGATATTTCATGTTCATTCCACACCTATAATGCTCAGGTAACATAATATACACCTGGTTATATGGCATATGCATTCATTCTCCTATTATCTACAGATATTTCCTGATCATGCCCCACATATAATGCTCAGGTAACGTAATATACACCTGGTTATATGCCATATGTGTTCATTCTCCTATTATCTACAGATATTTCATAATCATTCCACACCTATAATGCTCAGGTAACATAATATACACCTGGTTATATGCCATATGCATTCATTCTCCTATTATCTACAGATATTTCATGATCATTCCACACCTATAATGCTCAGGTAACATAATATACACCTGGTTATATGCCATATGCATTCATTCTCCTATTATCTACAGATATTTCATGATCATTCCACACCTATAATGCTCAGGTAACATAATATACACCTGGTTATATGCCATATGCATTCATTCTCCTATTATCTACAGATATTTCATAATCATTCCACACCTATAATGCTCAGGTAACGTAATATACACCTGGTTATATGGCATATGCGTTCATTCTCCTGTTATCTACAGATATTTTATGATCATTCCACACCTATAATGCTCAGGTAACATAATATACACCTGGTTATATGCCATATGTGTTCATTCTCCCATTATCTATAGATATTTCATGTTCATTCCACACCTATAATGCTCAGGTAATATAATATACACCTGGTTATATGGCATATGCATTCATTCTCCTATTATCTACAGATATTTCATAATCATTCCACACCTATAATGTTCAGGTAACATAATATACACCTGGTTATATGGGATATGCGTTCATTCTCCTGTTATCTACAGATATTTCATAATCATTCCACACCTATAATGTTCAGGTAACATAATATACACGTGGTTATATGCCATATGCATTCATTTTCCTATTATCTACAGATATTTCATAATCATTCCACACCTATAATGCTCAGGTAACATAATATACACCTGGTTATATGGCATATGCGTTCATTCTCCTATTATCTACAGATATTTCATAATCATTCCACACCTATAATGCTCAGGTAACATAATATACACCTGGTTATATGGCATATGCGTTCATTCTCCTATTATCTACAGATATTTCATCATCATTCCACACCTATAATGCTCAGGTAACATAACATACACCTGGTTATATGCCATATGCATTCATTCTCCTATTATCTACAGATATTTCATAATCATTCCACACCTATAATGTTCAGGTAACATAATATACACCTGGTTATATGGGATATGCGTTCATTCTCCTGTTATCTACAGATATTTCATCATCATTCCACACCTATAATGCTCAGGTAACATAATATACACCTGGTTATATGCCATATGCATTCATTCTCCTATTATCTACAGATATTTCATAATCATTCCACACCTATAATGCTCAGGTAACATAATATACACCTGGTTATATGCCATATGCATTCATTCTCCTATTATCTACAGATATTTCATAATCATTCCACACCTATAATGCTCAGGTAACATAATATACACCTGGTTATATGCCATATGCATTCATTCTCCTATTATCTACAGATATTTCCTGATCATTCCACACCTATAATGCTCAGGTAACATAATATACACCTGGTTATATGGGATATGCGTTCATTCTCCTATTATCTACAGATATTTCATCATCATTCCACACCTATAATGCTCAGGTAACATAATATACACCTGGTTATATGGCATATGCGCTCATTCTCCTATTATCTACAGATATTTCATCATCATTCCACACCTATAATGTTCAGGTAACATAATATATACCTGGTTATATACCATATGCGTTCATTCTCCTATTATCTACAGATATTTCCTGATCATTCCACACCTATAATGCTTAGGTAACATAATATACACCTGGTTATATGGCATATGCGTTCATTCTCCCATTATCTATAGATATTTCATGTTCATTCCACACCTATAATGCTCAGGTAATATAATATACACCTGGTGTTATGCCATATGCATTCATTCTCCTATTATCTACAGATATTTCATAATCATTCCACACCTATAATGTTCAGGTAACATAATATATACCTGGTTATATGGGATATGCGTTCATTCTCCTATTATCTACAGATATTTCATCATCATTCCACACCTATAATGCTCAGGTAACATAATATACACCTGGTTATATGGCATATGTGTTCATTCTCCTATTATCTACAGATATTTCATCATCATTCCACACCTATAATGCTCAGGTAACATAATATACACGTGGTTATATGCCATATGCATTCATTCTCCTATTATCTACAGATATTTCATAATCATTCCACACCTATAATGCTCAGGTAACATAATATACACCTGGTTATATGCCATATGCATTCATTCTCCTATTATCTACAGATATTTCATAATCATTCCACACCTATAATGTTCAGGTAACATAATATATACCTGGTTATATGCCATATGCATTCATTCTCCTATTATCTACAGATATTTCCTGATCATTCCACACCTATAATGCTCAGGTAACATAATATATACCTGGTTATATGGGATATGCGTTCATTCTCCTATTATCTACAGATATTTCATCATCATTCCACACCTATAATGCTCAGGTAACATAATATACACCTGGTTATATGGCATATGCGCTCATTCTCCTATTATCTACAGATATTTCATCATCATTCCACACCTATAATGTTCAGGTAACATAATATACACCTGGTTATATGGCATATGTGTTCATTCTCCTATTATCTACAGATATTTCATGATCATTCCACACCTATAATGCTCAGGTAACATAATATATACCTGGTTATATACCATATGCGTTCATTCTCCTATTATCTACAGATATTTCCTGATCATTCCACACCTATAATGCTTAGGTAACATAATATACACCTGGTTATATGGCATATGCGTTCATTCTCCCATTATCTATAGATATTTCATGTTCATTCCACACCTATAATGCTCAGGTAATATAATATACACCTGGTGTTATGCCATATGCATTCATTCTCCTATTATCTACAGATATTTCATAATCATTCCACACCTATAATGTTCAGGTAACATAATATATACCTGGTTATATGGGATATGCGTTCATTCTCCTATTATCTACAGATATTTCATCATCATTCCACACCTATAATGTTCAGGTAACATAATATACACCTGGTTATATACCATATGCGTTCATTCTCCTATTATCTACAGATATTTCCTGATCATTCCACACCTATAATGCTCAGGTAACATAATATACACCTGGTTATATGGCATATGCGTTCATTCTCCTGTTATCTACAGATATTTTATGTTCATTCCACACCTATAATGCTCAGGTAACATAATATACACCTGGTTATATGGCATATGTGTTCATTCTCCTATTATCTATAGATATTTTATGTTCATTGCACACCTATAATGCTCAGGTAACATAATATACACCTGGTTATATGGCATATGTGTTCATTCTCCTATTATCTATAGATATTTTATGTTCATTCCACACCTATAATGCTCAGGTAACATAATATACACCTGGTTATATGGGATATGCGTTCATTCTCCTATTATCTACAGATATTTTATGTTCATTCCACACCTATAATGCTCAGGTAAAAAAATATACACCTGGTTATATGGGATATGCATTCATTCTCCTATTATCTACAGATATTTCATGTTCATTCCACACCTATAATGCTCAGGTAACATAATATACACCTGGTTATATGGGATATGCGTTCATTCTCCTATTATCTACAGATATTTCATGTTCATTCCACACCTATAATGCTCAGGTAACATAATATACACCTGGTTATATGCCATATGCGATCATTCTCCTGTTATCTACAGATATTTTATGTTCATTGCACACCTATAATGCTCAGGTAACATAATATACACCTGGTTATATGGCATATGCGCTCATTCTCCTATTATCTACAGATATTTCATCATCATTCCACACCTATAATGTTCAGGTAACATAATATATACCTGGTTATATACCATATGCGTTCATTCTCCTATTATCTACAGATATTTCCTGATCATTCCACACCTATAATGCTTAGGTAACATAATATACACCTGGTTATATGGCATATGCGTTCATTCTCCCATTATCTATAGATATTTCATGTTCATTCCACACCTATAATGCTCAGGTAATATAATATACACCTGGTGTTATGCCATATGCATTCATTCTCCTATTATCTACAGATATTTCATAATCATTCCACACCTATAATGTTCAGGTAACATAATATATACCTGGTTATATGGGATATGCGTTCATTCTCCTATTATCTACAGATATTTCATCATCATTCCACACCTATAATGCTCAGGTAACATAATATACACCTGGTTATATGGCATATGTGTTCATTCTCCTATTATCTACAGATATTTCATCATCATTCCACACCTATAATGCTCAGGTAACATAATATACACGTGGTTATATGCCATATGCATTCATTCTCCTATTATCTACAGATATTTCATAATCATTCCACACCTATAATGCTCAGGTAACATAATATACACCTGGTTATATGCCATATGCATTCATTCTCCTATTATCTACAGATATTTCATAATCATTCCACACCTATAATGTTCAGGTAACATAATATATACCTGGTTATATGCCATATGCATTCATTCTCCTATTATCTACAGATATTTCCTGATCATTCCACACCTATAATGCTCAGGTAACATAATATATACCTGGTTATATGGGATATGCGTTCATTCTCCTATTATCTACAGATATTTCATCATCATTCCACACCTATAATGCTCAGGTAACATAATATACACCTGGTTATATGGCATATGCGCTCATTCTCCTATTATCTACAGATATTTCATCATCATTCCACACCTATAATGTTCAGGTAACATAATATACACCTGGTTATATGGCATATGTGTTCATTCTCCTATTATCTACAGATATTTCATGATCATTCCACACCTATAATGCTCAGGTAACATAATATATACCTGGTTATATACCATATGCGTTCATTCTCCTATTATCTACAGATATTTCCTGATCATTCCACACCTATAATGCTTAGGTAACATAATATACACCTGGTTATATGGCATATGCGTTCATTCTCCCATTATCTATAGATATTTCATGTTCATTCCACACCTATAATGCTCAGGTAATATAATATACACCTGGTGTTATGCCATATGCATTCATTCTCCTATTATCTACAGATATTTCATAATCATTCCACACCTATAATGTTCAGGTAACATAATATATACCTGGTTATATGGGATATGCGTTCATTCTCCTATTATCTACAGATATTTCATCATCATTCCACACCTATAATGTTCAGGTAACATAATATACACCTGGTTATATACCATATGCGTTCATTCTCCTATTATCTACAGATATTTCCTGATCATTCCACACCTATAATGCTCAGGTAACATAATATACACCTGGTTATATGGCATATGCGTTCATTCTCCTGTTATCTACAGATATTTTATGTTCATTCCACACCTATAATGCTCAGGTAACATAATATACACCTGGTTATATGGCATATGTGTTCATTCTCCTATTATCTACAGATATTTTATGTTCATTCCACACCTATAATGCTCAGGTAAAATAATATACACCTGGTTATATGGGATATGCATTCATTCTCCTATTATCTACAGATATTTCATGTTCATTCCACACCTATAATGCTCAGGTAACATAATATACACCTGGTTATATGGGATATGCGTTCATTCTCCTATTATCTACAGATATTTCATGTTCATTCCACACCTATAATGCTCAGGTAACATAATATACACCTGGTTATATGCCATATGCGATCATTCTCCTGTTATCTACAGATATTTTATGTTCATTGCACACCTATAATGCTCAGGTAACATAATATACACCTGGTTATATGCCATATGCGTTCATTCTCCTATTATCTACAGATATTTTATGTTCATTGCACACCTATAATGCTCAGGTAACATAATATACACCTGGTTATATGCCATATGCATTCATTCTCCTATTATCTACAGATATTTTATGTTCATTGCACACCTATAATGCTCAGGTAACATAATATACACCTGGTTATATGGCATATGCATTCATTCTCCTATTATCTACAGATATTTCATGATCATTCCACACCTATAATGCTCAGGTAACATAATATACACCTGGTTATATGGCATATGCATTCATTCTCCTATTATCTACAGATATTTCATCATCATTCCACACCTATAATGCTCAGGTAACATAATATACACCTGGTTATATGGCATATGCGTTCATTCTCCTGTTATCTACAGATATTTTATGTTCATTGCACACCTATAATGCTCAGGTAACATAATATACACCTGGTTATATGCCATATGCGTTCATTCTCCTATTATCTACAGATATTTTATGTTCATTGCACACCTATAATGCTCAGGTAACATAATATACACCTGGTTATATGCCATATGCATTCATTCTCCTATTATCTACAGATATTTTATGTTCATTGCACACCTATAATGCTCAGGTAACATAATATACACCTGGTTATATGCCATATGCATTCATTCTCCTATTATCTACAGATATTTTATGTTCATTGCACACCTATAATGCTCAGGTAACATAATATACACCTGGTTATATGGCATATGCATTCATTCTCCTATTATCTACAGATATTTCATGATCATTCCACACCTATAATGCTCAGGTAACATAATATACACCTGGTTATATGGCATATGCATTCATTCTCCTATTATCTACAGATATTTCATGTTCATTCCACACCTATAATGCTCAGGTAACATAATATACACCTGGTTATATGGCATATGCATTCATTCTCCTATTATCTACAGATATTTTATGTTCATTGCACACCTATAATGCTCAGGTAACATAATATACACCTGGTTATATGGGATATGCATTCATTCTCCTATTATCTACAGATATTTCATGATCATTCCACACCTATAATGCTCAGGTAACATAATATACACCTGGTTATATGCCATATGCATTCATTCTCCTATTATCTACAGATATTTCATGTTCATTCCACACCTATAATGCTCAGGTAACATAATATACACCTGGTTATATGGCATATGTGTTCATTCTCCTATTATCTACAGATATTTCATGATCATTCCACACCTATAATGCTCAGGTAACATAATATACACCTGGTTATATGCCATATGCGTTCATTCTCCTATTATCTACAGATATTTCATCATCATTCCACACCTATAATGCTCAGGTAACATAATATACACCTGGTTATATGGCATATGTGTTCATTCTCCTATTATCTACAGATATTTCATCATCATTCCACACCTATAATGCTCAGGTAACATAATATACACCTGGTTATATGCCATATGTGTTCATTCTCCTATTATCTACAGATATTTCATAATCATTCCACACCTATAATGCTCAGGTAACATAATATACACCTGGTTATATGGCATATGCGTTCATTCTCCTATTATCTACAGATATTTCATAATCATTCCACACCTATAATGCTCAGGTAACATAATATACACCTGGTTATATGGCATATGCGTTCATTCTCCCATTATCTATAGATATTTCATGTTCATTCCACACCTATAATGCTCAGGTAACATAATATACACCAGGTTATATGGCATATGCGTTCATTCTCCTATTATCTACAGATATTTCATGTTCATTCCACACCTATAATGCTCAGGTAACATAATATACACCTGGTTATATGCCATATGTGTTCATTCTCCTATTATCTACAGATATTTCATGATCATTCCACACCTATAATGCTCAGGTAACATAATATACACCTGGTTATATGCCATATGCGTTCATTCTCCTATTATCTACAGATATTTCATCATCATTCCACACCTATAATGCTCAGGTAACATAATATACACCTTGTTATATGGCATATGTGTTCATTCTCCCATTATCTACAGATATTTCATGTTCATTCCACACCTATAATGCTCAGGTAACATAATATACACCTGGTTATATGGGATATGCGTTCATTCTCCCATTATCTACAGATATTTCATGATCATTCCACACCTATAATGCTCAGGTAACATAATATACACCTGGTTATATGCCATATGCATTCATTCTCCTATTATCTACAGATATTTCATGATCATTCCACACCTATAATGCTCAGGTAACATAATATACACCTGGTTATATGGCATATGCGTTCATTCTCCTATTATCTACAGATATTTCATGTTCATTCCACACCTATAATGCTCAGGTAACATAATATACACCTGGTTATATGGGATATGCGTTCATTCTCCTATTATCTACAGATATTTTATGTTCATTCCACACCTATAATGCTCAGGTAACATAATATACACCTGGTTATATGGCATATGCATTCATTCTCCTATTATCTACAGATATTTTATGTTCATTCCACACCTATAATGCTCAGGTAACATAATATACACCTGGTTATATGGCATATGCATTCATTCTCCTATTATCTACAGATATTTCATGATCATTCCACACCTATAATGCTCAGGTAACATAATATACACCTGGTTATATGGCATATGCGTTCATTCTCCTATTATCTACAGATATTTCATGTTCATTCCACACATATAATGCTCAGGTAACATAATATACACCTGGTTATATGGCATATGCGTTCATTCTCCTATTATCTACAGATATTTCATGATCATTCCACACCTATAATGCACAGGTAACATAATATACACCTGGTTATATGCCATATGCATTCATTCTCCTATTATCTACAGATATTTCATGATCATTCCACACCTATAATGCACAGGTAACATAATATACACCTGGTTATATGCCATATGCATTCATTCTCCTATTATCTACAGATATTTCATGATCATTCCACACCTATAATGTTCAGGTAACATAATATACACCTGATTATATGCCATATGCATTCATTTTCCTATTGTCTACAGATATTTCATGATCATTCCACACCTATAATGCTCAGGTAACATAATATACACCTGGTTATATGGGATATTCCTTCATTCTCCCATTATCTATAGATATTTCATGTTCATTCCACATCTATAATGCTCAGGTAACATAATATACACCTGGTTATATGGGATATTCCTTCATTCTCCCATTATCTATAGATATTTCATGTTCATTCCACATCTATAATGCTCAGGTAACATAATATACACCTGGTTATATGCCATATGCATTCATTTTCCTATTATCTACAGATATTTCATGTTCATTCCACACATATAATGCTCAGGTAACATAATATACACCTGGTTATATGGCATATGTGTTCATTCTCCTATTATCTACAGATATTTCATAATCATTCCACACCTATAATGTTCAGGTAACATAATATACACCTGGTTATATGGCATATGCGTTCATTCTCCTATTATCTACAGATATTTTATGTTCATTCCACACCTATAATGTTCAGGTAACATAATATACACCTGGTTATATGCCATATGCATTCATTCTCCTATTATCTACAGATATTTCCTGATCATTCCACACATATAATGCTCAGGTAACATAATATACACCTGGTTATATGGCATATGTGTTCATTCTCCTATTATCTACAGATATTTCATAATCATTCCACACCTATAATGCTCAGGTAACATAATATACACCTGGTTATATGCCATATGCATTCATTCTCCTATTATCTACAGATATTTCATGTTCATTCCACACCTATAATGCTCAGGTAACATAATATACACCTGGTTATATGCCATATGCATTCATTCTCCTATTATCTACAGATATTTCATGTTCATTCCACACATATAATGCTCAGGTAACATAATATACACCTGGTTATATGGGATATTCCTTCATTCTCCCATTATCTATAGATATTTCATGTTCATTCCACATCTATAATGCTCAGGTAACATAATATACACCTGGTTATATGCCATATGCATTCATTTTCCTATTATCTACAGATATTTCATGTTCATTCCACACATATAATGCTCAGGTAACATAATATACACCTGGTTATATGGCATATGTGTTCATTCTCCTATTATCTACAGATATTTCATAATCATTCCACACCTATAATGTTCAGGTAACATAATATACACCTGGTTATATGGCATATGCGTTCATTCTCCTATTATCTACAGATATTTTATGTTCATTCCACACCTATAATGTTCAGGTAACATAATATACACCTGGTTATATGCCATATGTGTTCATTCTCCTATTATCTACAGATATTTTATGTTCATTCCACACCTATAATGCTCAGGTAACATAATATACACCTGGTTATATGCCATATGCATTCATTCTCCTATTATCTACAGATATTTCATGTTCATTCCACACATATAATGCTCAGGTAACATAATATACACCTGGTTATATGGCATATGCGTTCATTCTCCTATTATCTACAGATATTTCATAATCATTCCACACCTATAATGTTCAGGTAACATAATTTACACCTGGTTATATGGGATATGCGTTCATTCTCCTATTATCTACAGATATTTTATGTTCATTCCACACCTATAATGCTCAGGTAACATAATATACACCTGGTTATATGGGATATGCGTTCATTCTCCTATTATCTACAGATATTTCATGATCATTCCACACCTATAATGCTCAGGTAACATAATATACACCTGGTTATATGGGATATGTGTTCATTCTCCTATTATCTACAGATATAATGTTCATTCCATGTTTAACTTGCCAAAGAAACCTTTTACACATCTACATAATATGCACCTAATAAGTTGTTATCCTCATTCTTTTTATTCCTTTTCATCATTCTTTTTAGTATATCCCCACGTCAGAGGCACCACACGTCACATGTCACAGGGCCCTGCCATCGGGACATCTAGAGAGATCAGAAAACTGCTGGCATAGACCGCAGAGCACACAGGCACCGCACATGTCAGAGGCATGCCAGATGCACAACACATGCCACACGTCAGAGGCACCACACACGATACACGTCAGAGGCACCACACACGCCACACCTCACAGGCACCACACATGTCAGAGGCACCGCACATGCCACACGTCAGAGGCACCACACACGCCATACGTCACAGGCACCACACACGCCACATGTCAGAGGCACCACACACGCCACACGTCAGAGGCACCATACATGTCAGAGGCACCGCACACGCCACACGTCAGAGGCACCACACACGCCACACGTCAGAGGCACCATACATGTCAGAGGCACCACACACGCCACACGTCAGAGGCACCACACACGCCACACGTCAGAGGCACCATACATGTCAGAGGCACCACACACGCCACACGTCACAGGCACCACACATGTCAGAGGCACCACACACGCCACACGTCAGAGGCACCACACACGCCACACGTCACAGGCACCACACATGTCAGAGGCACCACACACGCCACACGTCAGAGGCACCATACATGTCAGAGGCACCACACACGCCACACGTCACAGGCACCACACATGTCAGAGGCACCACACACGCCACACGTCAGAGGCACCATACATGTCAGAGGCACCACACGTCAGAGGCACCACACACCCCACACGTCAGAGGCACCACACGTCAGAGGCACCACACACGCCACACGTCAGAGGCACCACACGTCAGAGGCACCACACACTCCACACGTCAGAGGCACCACACGTCAGAGGCACCACACGTCAGAGGCACCATACATGTCAGAGGCACCACACACGCCACACGTCAAAGGCACCATACACGTCAGAGGCACCACACACGCCACACGTCAGAGGCACCACACACGCCACACATCAGAGGAACCACACACGCCACACGTCAGAGGAACCACACACGCCACACGTCAGAGGCACCATATATGACAGAGGAACCACACACGCCACACGTCAGAGGCACCATACATGACAGAGGCACCACACATGCCACACGTCAGAGGCACCATACATGACAGAGGCACCACACACGCCACACGTCAGAGGCACCACACACGCCACACGTCAGAGGCACCATACATGACAGAGGCACCACACACGCCACACGTCAGAAGCACCATACATGACAGAGGCACCACACACGCCACACGTCAGAGGCACCACACACGCCACACGTCAGAGGCACCATACATGACAGAGGCACCACACACCCCACACGTCAGAGGCACCACACACGCCACACGTCAGAGGCACCATACATGACAGAGGCACCACACACGCCACACGTCAGAAGCACCATACATGACAGAGGCACCACACACGCCACACGTCAGAGGCACCACACACGCCACACGTCAGAGGCACCATACATGACAGAGGCACCACACACCCCACACGTCAGAGGCACCACACACGCCACACGTCAGAGGCACCATACATGACAGAGGCACCACACACGCCACACGTCAGAAGCACCATACATGACAGAGGCACCACACACGCCACACGTCAGAGGCACCATACATGACAGAGGCACCACACATGCCACACGTCAGAGGCACCACACACGCCACACGTCAAAGGCACCGCACATGACAGAGGCACCGCACATGACAGAGGCACCACACACGCCACACGTCAGAGGCACTGCACATGACAGAAGCACCACACACGCCACAAGTCAGAGGCACCGCACATGTCAGAGGCACCGCACATGTCAGAGGCACCGCACACGCCATATGTCTGAGGCACCACAAGTACAAACAAAAATGCTAGAAGCATCTCCTGTCATGTCGCCCCCGCTTGTAGTATGATCCAGGCACAGGATTCACCACAGGGAGACACCGACACAGCAAGTACAGCCACACGGCGGTGCACACGCAGGGACATCACAGCCTCTCTGTCATGTAACAGGCACTTGCAGGGCCTCTCTGACAGATAATGAGCGGCCTCGGAGGGGAACAAAGCTGAAATAATCGCCTTTCAGGGAGCAGATGTTGAGTCACCAAAAAGGAAGGAGAAAAGACTCCATCCTGATCCAGTGTCAGGGAATCTGCTAGAAATGATCCGGAGATCCACCATAGAGGAATGTACGGCAGCAGGATGGTGGGACAGGAAGGGTTAAGTATTTGTGCTGCGTCAAAACAGATATCCCTGGGTCACACGAGATATGATTGACTCCACCATCGAGGCCAGTACAACAGCAGCGAGAAAGTGATACCTGACACGGAGCGAAACCGCACTCTGCCTATATACACCGAGACACAGCGAAACCGCACTCTGCCTATATACACCGAGACACAGAGAAACCGCACTCTGCCTATATACACCGAGACACAGAGAAACCGCACTCTGCCTATATACACCGAGACACAGAGAGACCGCACTCTGCCTATATACACCGAGACACAGAGAAACCGCACTCTGCCTATATACACCGAGACACAGAGAAACCGCACTCTGCCTACATACACCGAGACACAGTGAGACCGCACTCTGCCTATATACACCGAGATACAGAGAAACCACACTCTGCCTATATACACCGAGACACAGAGAAACCGCACTCTGCCTATATACACCGAGACACCGCACTCTGCCTATATACACCGAGACACAGAGAAACCGCACTCTGCCTATATACACCGAGACACAGAGAGACCGCACTCTGCCTATATACACCGAGACACAGAGAAACCGCACTCTGCCTATATACACCGAGACACAGAGAAACCGCACTCTGCCTATATACACCGAGACACTGAGAAACCGCACTCTGCCTATATACACCGAGACACAGAGAGACCGCACTCTGCCTATATACACCGAGACACAGAGAAACCGCACTCTGCCTATATACACCGAGACACAGAGAAACCGCACTCTGCCTATATACACCGAGACACAGAGAAACCGCACTCTGCCTATATACACCGAGACACAGAGAGACCGCACTCTGCCTATATACACCGAGACACAGAGAAACCACACTCTGCCTATATACACCGAGACACAGAGAAACCACACTCTGCCTATATACACCGAGACACAGAGAAACCGCACTCTGCCTATATACACCGAGACACAGAGAAACCGCACTCTGCCTATATACACCGAGACACAGAGAAACCACACTCTGCCTATATACACCGAGACACAGAGAAACCACACTCTGCCTATATACACTGAGATACAGAGAAACCACACTCTGCCTATAAACACCGAGATACAGAGAAACCACACTCTGCCTATAAACACCGAGATACAGAGAAACCGCACTCTGCCTATATACACCGAGACACAGAGAAACCGCACTCTGCCTATATACACCGAGACACAGAGAGACCGCACTCTGCCTATATACACCGAGACACAGAGAAACCGCACTCTGCCTATATACACCGAGACACAGAGAGACCGCACTCTGCCTATATACACCGAGACACAGAGAAACCGCACTCTGCCTATATACACCGAGACACAGAGAGACCGCACTCTGCCTATATACACCGAGACACAGAGAAACCGCACTCTGCCTATATACACCGAGACACAGAGAAACCGCACTCTGCCTATATACACCGAGACACAGAGAAACCGCACTCTGCCTATATACACCGAGACACAGAGAAACCGCATTCTGCCTATATACACCGAGACAAAGAGAAACCGCACTCTGCCTATATACACCGAGACACAGAGAAACCGCACTCTGCCTATATACACCGAGACAAAGAGAAACCGCACTCTGCCTATATACACCGAGACACTGAGAGAAACCGCACTCTGCCTATATACACCGAGACACAGAGAGAAACCGCACTCTGCCTATATACACCAAGACACAGAGAAACCGCACTCTGCCTATATACACCGAGACACAGAGAAACCGCACTCTGCCTATATACACCGAGACACAGAGAAACCACACTCTGCCTATATACACCGAGACACAGAGAAACCGCACTCTGCCTATATACACCGAGACACAGAGAAACCGCACTCTGCCTATATACACCGAGATACAGAGAAACCGCACTCTGCCTATATACACCGAGACACGGAGAAACCGCACTCTGCCTATATACACCGAGACAGAGAAACCGCACTCTGCCTATATACACCGAGACACAGAGAAACCGCACTCTGCCTATATACACCGAGACAGAGAAACCACACTCTGCCTATATACACCGAGATACAGAGAAACCGCACTCTGCCTATATACACCGAGACAGAGAAACCACACTCTGCCTATATACACCGAGACACAGAGAAACCGCACTCTGCCTATATACACCGAGACAGAGAAACCACACTCTGCCTATATACACCGAGACACAGAGAAACCGCACTCTGCCTATATACACCGAGACACAGAGAAACCGCACTCTGCCTATATACACCGAGACAGAGAAACCACACTCTGCCTATATACACCGAGATACAGAGAAACCGCACTCTGCCTATATACACCGAGACAGAGAAACCGCACTCTGCCTATATACACCGAGACAGAGAAACCGCACTCTGCCTATATACACCGAGATACAGAGAAACCGCACTCTGCCTATATACACCGAGACAGAGAAACCACACTCTGCCTATATACACCGAGACACAGAGAAACCGCATTCTGCCTATATACACCGAGACACAGAGAAACCGCACTCTGCCTATATACACCGAGATACAGAGAAACCGCACTCTGCCTATATACAACGAGACACAGAGAAACCGCACTCTGCCTATATACACCGAGACACAGAGAAACCGCACTCTGCCTATATACACCGAGACACAGAGAAACCGCACTCTGCCTATATACACCGAGACACAGAGAAACCACACTCTGCCTATATACACCGAGACACAGAGAAACCGCATTCTGCCTATATACACCGAGACACAGAGAAACCGCACTCTGCCTATATACACCGAGATACAGAGAAACCGCACTCTGCCTATATACACCGAGACACGGAGAAACCGCACTCTGCCTATATACACCGAGACAGAGAAACCGCACTCTGCCTATATACACCGAGACACAGAGAAACCGCATTCTGCCTATATACACCGAGACACAGAGAAACCGCATTCTGCCTATATACACCGAGACACAGAGAAACCGCACTCTGCCTATATACACCGAGACACAGAGAAACCACACTCTGCCTATATACACCGAGACACAGAGAAACCACACTCTGCCTATATACACCGAGACACAGAGAAACCGCACTCTGCCTATATACACCGAGACACAGAGAAACCGCACTCTGCCTATATACACCGAGACACAGAGAAACCGCACTCTGCCTATATACACCGAGACACAGAGAAACCGCACTCTGCCTATATACACCGAGACACCGAGAAACCGCACTCTGCCTATATACACCGAGACACAGAGAAACCACACTCTGCCTATATACACCGAGACACAGAGAAACCACACTCTGCCTATATACACCGAGACACAGAGAAACCACACTCTGCCTATATACACCGAGACACAGAGAAACCACACTCTGCCTATATACACCGAGACACAGAGAAACCGCACTCTGCCTATATACACCGAGACACAGAGAAACCGCACTCTGCCTATATACACCGAGACACAGAGAAACCGCACTCTGCCTATATACACCGAGACACAGAGAAACCACACTCTGCCTATATACACCGAGACACAGAGAAACCGCACTCTGCCTATATACACCGAGACACAGAGAAACCGCACTCTGCCTATATACACCGAGATACAGAGAAACCGCACTCTGCCTATATACACCGAGACACTGAGAAACCGCACTCTGCCTATATACACCGAGACACAGAGAGAAACCGCACTCTGCCTATATACACCGAGACACAGAGAAACCGCACTCTGCCTATATACACCGAGACACAGAGAAACCGCACTCTGCCTATATACACCGAGACACAGAGAAACCGCACTCTGCCTATATACACCGAGACACAGAGAAACCGCACTCTGCCTATATACACCGAGACACAGAGAAACCGCACTCTGCCTATATACACCGAGACACAGAGAAACCGCACTCTGCCTATATACACCGAGACAGAGAAACCGCACTCTGCCTATATACACCGAGACTCTGAGAAACCGCACTCTGCCTATATACACCGAGACACAGAGAAACCGCACTCTGCCTATATACACCGAGACACAGAGAAACCACACTCTGCCTATATACACCGAGACACAGAGAAACCGCACTCTGCCTATATACACTGACAGAGAAACCGCACTCTGCCTATATACACCGAGACACAGAGAAACCACACTCTGCCTATATACACCGAGACACAGAGAAACCACACTCTGCCTATATACACCGAGACACAGAGAAACCGCACTCTGCCTATATACACCGAGACACAGAGAAACCGCACTCTGCCTATATACACCGAGATACAGAGAAACCGCACTCTGCCTATATACACCGAGACACAGAGAAACCGCACTCTGCCTATATACACCGAGACACAGAGAAACCGCACTCTGCCTATATACACCGAGACACGGAGAGACCGCACTCTGCCTATATACACCGAGACACAGAGAAACCGCACTCTGCCTATATACACTGACACAGAGAAACCGCACTCTGCCTATATACACTGACACAGAGAAACCGCACTCTGCCTATATACACTGACACAGAGAAACCGCACTCTGCCTATATACACCGAGACAGAGAAACCGCACTCTGCCTATATACACTGACACAGAGAAACCGCACTCTGCCTATATACACCGAGACAGAGAAACCGCACTCTGCCTATATACACAGAGACACGGAGAGACCGCACTCTGCCTATATACACTGACACAGAGAAACCGCACTCTGCCTATATACACCGAGACAGAGAAACCGCACTCTGCCTATATACACCGAGACAGAGAAACCGCACTCTGCCTATATACACTGACAGAGAAACCGCACTCTGCCTATATACACCGAGACACAGAGAAAACCGCACTCTGCCTATATACACCGAGACACAGAGAAACCGCACTCTGCCTATATACACTGACACAGAGAAACCGCACTCTGCCTATATACACCGAGACAGAGAAACCGCACTCTGCCTATATACACCGAGACACGGAGAGACCGCACTCTGCCTATATACACTGACACAGAGAAACGCCACTCTGCCTATATACACCGAGACACTGAGAAACCGCACTCTGCCTATATACACCGAGACACGGAGAGACCGCACTCTGCCTATATACACCGAGACACAGAGAAACCGCACTCTGCCTATATACACCGAGACAGAGAAACCGCACTCTGCCTATATACACCGAGACACAGAGAAACCGCACTCTGCCTATATACACAGAGAAACCGCACTCTGCCTATATACACCGAGACACTGAGAAACCGCACTCTGCCTATATACACCGAGACACAGAGAAACCGCACTCTGCCTATATACACTGACACAGAGAAATCGCACTCTGCCTATATACACCGAGACAGAGAAACCGCACTCTGCCTATATACACCGAGACACAGAGAAACCGCACTCTGCTTATATACACTGACACAGAGAAACCGCACTCTGCCTATATACACCGAGACAGAGAAACCGCACTCTGCCTATATACACCGAGACAGAGAAACCGCACTCTGCCTATATACACCGAGACAGAGAAACCGCACTCTGCCTATATACACCGAGACACAGAGAAACCGCACTCTGCCTATATACACTGACACAGAGAAACCGCACTCTGCCTATATACACCGAGACAGAGAGACCGCACTCTGCCTATATACACCGAGACCCAGAGAAACCGCACTCTGCCTATATACACTGAGACACAGAGAAACCGCACTCTGCCTATATACACTGACACAGAGAAACCGCACTCTGCCTATATACACCGAGACACAGAGAGACCGCACTCTGCCTATATACACCGAGACACAGAGAAACCGCACTCTGCCTATATACACCGAGACACAGAGAAACCGCACTCTGCCTATATACACCGAGACACAGAGAAACCGCACTCTGCCTACATACACCGAGACACAGAGAAACCGCACTCTGCCTATATACACCGAGACACAGAGAAACCGCACTCTGCCTATATACACCGAGACACAGAGAAACCGCACTCTGCCTATATACACTGACACAGAGAAACCGCACTCTGCCTATATACACTGACACAGAGAAACCGCACTCTGCCTATATACACCGAGACACAGAGAGACCACACTCTGCCTATATACACTGACACAGAGAAACCGCACTCTGCCTATATACACCGAGACCCAGAGAAACCGCACTCTGCCTATATACACCGAGACACAGAGAGACCGCACTCTGCCTATATACACCGAGACCCAGAGAAACCGCACTCTCCCTATATACACCGAGTCACAGAGAAACCGCACTCTGCCTATATACACCGAGACACAGAGAGACCGCACTCTTCCTATATACACAGAGAAACCGCACTCTGCCTATATACACCGAGACACTGAGAAACCGCACTCTGCCTATATACACCGAGACACTGAGAGACCGCACTCTGCCTATATACACCGAGACAAAGAGAAACCGCACTCTACCTATATACACCGAGACACTGAGAAACCGCACTCTGCCTATATTCACCGAGACACAGAGAAACCCGCACTCTACCTATATACACCGAGACACAGAGAAACCGCACTCTGCCTATATACACCGAGACACTGAGAAACCGCACTCTGCCTATATACACCGAGACACAGAGAAACCGCACTCTGCCTATATACAACGAGACACAGAGAAACCGCACTCTGCCTATATACACCGAGACACAGAGAAACTGCACTCTGCCTATATACACCGAGACACAGAGAAACCGCACTCTGCCTATATACACTGACACAGAGAAACCGCACTCTGCCTATATACACCGAGACACAGAGAGACCGCACTCTGCCTATATACACCGAGACACAGAGAAACCGCACTCTGCCTATATACACCGAGACACAGAGAGACCGCACTCTGCCTATATACACTGACACAGAGAAACCGCACTCTGCCTATATACACCGAGACAGAGAGACCGCACTCTGCCTATATACACCGAGACAGAGAAACCGCACTCTGCCTATATACACCGAGACACAGAGAAACCGCACTCTGTCTATATACACAGAGAAACCGCACTCTGCCTATATACACCGAGACACAGAGAAACCGCACTCTGCCTATATACACCGAGACAGAGAAACCGCACTCTGCCTATATACACCGAGACAGAGAAACCGCACTCTGCCTATATACACTGACAGAGAAACCGCACTCTGCCTATATACACCGACACAGAGAAACCGCACTCTGCCTATATACACCGAGACACAGAGAAACCGCACTCTGCCTATATACACCGAGACACAGAGAAACCGCACTCTGCCTATATACACTGACACAGAGAAACCGCACTCTGCCTATATACACCGAGACAGAGAAACCGCACTCTGCCTATATACACCGAGACAGAGAAACCGCACTCTGCCTATATACACCGAGACACGGAGAGACCGCACTCTACCTATATACACCGAGACACAGAGAAACCCCACTCTGCCTATATACACCGAGACACTGAGAAACCGCACTCTGCCTATATACACCGAGACACTGAGAAACCGCACTCTGCCTATATACACCGAGACACGGAGAGACCGCACTCTGCCTATATACACCGAGACACAGAGAAACCGCACTCTGCCTATATACACTGACACAGAGAAACCGCACTCTGCCTATATACACCGAGACACAGAGAAACCGCACTCTGCCTATATACACTGACACAGAGAAACCGCACTCTGCCTATATACACCGAGACAGAGAAACCGCACTCTGCCTATATACACAGAGACACGGAGAGACCGCACTCTGCCTATATACACCGACACAGAGAAACCGCACTCTGCCTATATACACCGAGACAGAGAAACCGCACTCTGCCTATATACACTGACAGAGAAACCGCACTCTGCCTATATACACCGAGACACAGAGAAACCGCATTCTGCCTATATACACTGACACAGAGAAACCGCACTCTGCCTATATACACCGAGACACAGAGAAACCGCACTCTGCCTATATACACCGAGACACAGAGAAACCGCACTCTGCCTATATACACTGACACAGAGAAACCGCACTCTGCCTATATACACCGAGACAGAGAAACCACACTCTGCCTATATACACCGAGACACGGAGAGACCGCACTCTGCCTATATACACTGACACAGAGAAACCCCACTCTGCCTATATACACCGAGACACTGAGAAACCGCACTCTGCCTATATACACCGAGACACGGAGAGACCGCACTCTGCCTATATACACCGAGACACAGAGAAACCGCACTCTGCCTATATACACCGAGACAGAGAAACCGCACTCTGCCTATATACACCGAGACACAGAGAAACCGCACTCTGTCTATATACACAGAGAAACCGCACTCTGCCTATATACACCGAGACACTGAGAAACCGCACTCTGCCTATATACACCGAGACACAGAGAAACCGCACTCTGCCTATATACACTGACACAGAGAAACCGCACTCTGCCTATATACACCGAGACAGAGAAACCGCACTCTGCCTATATACACCGAGACAGAGAAACCGCACTCTGCCTATATACACACCGAGACACAGAGAGACCGCACTCTGCCTATATACACCGAGACACAGAGAGACCGCACTCTGCCTATATACACTGACACAGAGAAACCGCACTCTGCCTATATACACTGACACAGAGAAACCGCACTCTGCCTATATACACCGAGACAGAGAAACCGCACTCTGCCTATATACACCGAGACAGAGAAACCGCACTCTGCCTATATACACCGAGACACAGAGAAACCGCACTCTGCCTATATACACCGAGACAGAGAAACCGCACTCTGCCTATATACACCGAGACAGAGAAACCGCACTCTGCCTATATACACCGAGACACAGAGAAACCGCACTCTGCCTATATACACTGACACAGAGAAACCGCACTCTGCCTATATACACTGACACAGAGAAACCGCACTCTGCCTATATACACTGACACAGAGAAACCGCACTCTGCCTATATACACCGAGACACAGAGAGACCGCACTCTGCCTATATACACCGAGACACAGAGAAACCGCACTCTGCCTATATACACCGAGACACAGAGAAACCGCACTCTGCCTACATACACCGAGACACAGAGAAACCGCACTCTGCCTACATACACCGAGACACAGAGAAACCGCACTCTGCCTATATACACCGAGACACAGAGAAACCGCACTCTGCCTATATACACCGAGACACAGAGAAACCGCACTCTGCCTATATACACCGAGACAGAGAAACCGCACTCTGCCTATATACACCGAGACACAGAGAAACCGCACTCTGCCTATATACACTGACACAGAGAAACCGCACTCTGCCTATATACACCGAGACACAGAGAAACCGCACTCTGCCTATATACACTGAGACACAGAGAGACCGCACTCTGCCTATATACACCGAGACCCAGAGAAACCGCACTCTGCCTATATACACCGAGACACAGAGAAACCGCACTCTGCCTATATACACTGACACAGAGAAACCGCACTCTGCCTATATACACTGACACAGAGAAACCGCACTCTGCCTATATACACCGAGACACAGAGAAACCGCACTCTGCCTATATACACAGAGACCCAGAGAAACCGCACTCTGCCTATATACACCGAGACACAGAGAAACCGCACTCTGCCTATATACACCGAGACAGAGAAACCGCACTCTGCCTATATACACCGAGACAGAGAAACCGCACTCTGCCTATATACACCGAGACACAGAGAAACCGCACTCTGCCTATATACACTGACACAGAGAAACCGCACTCTGCCTATATACACTGACACAGAGAAACCGCACTCTGCCTATATACACTGACACAGAGAAACCGCACTCTGCCTATATACACTGACACAGAGAGAAACCGCACTCTGCCTATATACACCGAGACACAGAGAAACCGCACTCTGCCTATATACACTGACACAGAGAAACCGCACTCTGCCTATATACACCGAGACACAGAGAAACCACACTCTGCCTATATACACCGAGACACAGAGAAACCACACTCTGCCTATATACACCGAGACACAGAGAAACCGCACTCTGCCTATATACACCGAGACACAGAGAAACCGCACTCTGCCTATATACACCGAGACACAGAGAAACCGCACTCTGCCTACATACACCGAGACACAGAGAAACCGCACTCTGCCTATATACACCGAGACACAGAGAAACCGCACTCTGCCTATATACACCGAGACACAGAGAAACCGCACTCTGCCTATATACACTGACACAGAGAAACCGCACTCTGCCTATATACACCGAGACAGAGAAACCGCACTCTGCCTATATACACAGAGACACGGAGAGACCGCACTCTGCCTATATACACCGACACAGAGAAACCGCACTCTGCCTATATACACCGAGACAGAGAAACCGCACTCTGCCTATATACACTGACAGAGAAACCGCACTCTGCCTATATACACCGAGACACAGAGAAACCGCATTCTGCCTATATACACTGACACAGAGAAACCGCACTCTGCCTATATACACCGAGACACAGAGAAACCGCACTCTGCCTATATACACCGAGACACAGAGAAACCGCACTCTGCCTATATACACTGACACAGAGAAACCGCACTCTGCCTATATACACCGAGACAGAGAAACCGCACTCTGCCTATATACACCGAGACACAGAGAGACCGCACTCTGCCTATATACACAGAGAAACCGCACTCTGCCTATATACACCGAGACACTGAGAAACCGCACTCTGCCTATATACACCGAGACACTGAGAGACCGCACTCTGCCTATATACACCGAGACAAAGAGAAACCGCACTCTACCTATATACACCGAGACACTGAGAAACCGCACTCTGCCTATATTCACCGAGACACAGAGAAACCCGCACTCTACCTATATACACCGAGACACAGAGAAACCGCACTCTGCCTATATACACCGAGACACTGAGAAACCGCACTCTGCCTATATACACCGAGACACTGAGAAACCGCACTCTGCCTATATACACCGAGACACAGAGAAACCGCACTCTGCCTATATACAACGAGACACAGAGAAACCGCACTCTGCCTATATACACCGAGACACAGAGAAACTGCACTCTGCCTATATACACCGAGACACCGAGAAACCGCACTCTGCCTATATACACTGACACAGAGAAACCGCACTCTGCCTATATACACTGACACAGAGAAACCGCACTCTGCCTATATACACCGAGACACAGAGAGACCGCACTCTGCCTATATACACCGAGACACAGAGAAACCGCACTCTGCCTATATACACCGAGACAGAGAAACCGCACTCTGCCTATATACACCGAGACAGAGAAACCGCACTCTGCCTATATACACCGAGACACGGAGAGACCGCACTCTGCCTATATACACTGACACAGAGAAACCGCACTCTGCCTATATACACCGAGACAGAGAAACCGCACTCTGCCTATATACACTGACAGAGAAACCGCACTCTGCCTATATACACTGACACAGAGAAACCGCACTCTGCCTATATACACCGAGACACAGAGAAACCGCACTCTGCCTATATACACCGAGACACAGAGAAACCGCACTCTGCCTATATACACTGACACAGAGAAACCGCACTCTGCCTATATACACCGAGACAGAGAAACCGCACTCTGCCTATATACACCGAGACAGAGAAACCGCACTCTGCCTATATACACCGAGACACGGAGAGACCGCACTCTGCCTATATACACCGAGACACAGAGAAACCCCACTCTGCCTATATACACCGAGACACTGAGAAACCGCACTCTGCCTATATACACCGAGACACTGAGAAACCGCACTCTGCCTATATACACCGAGACACGGAGAGACCGCACTCTGCCTATATACACCGAGACACAGAGAAACCGCACTCTGCCTATATACACTGACACAGAGAAACCGCACTCTGCCTATATACACCGAGACACAGAGAAACCGCACTCTGCCTATATACACTGACACAGAGAAACCGCACTCTGCCTATATACACCGAGACAGAGAAACCGCACTCTGCCTATATACACAGAGACACGGAGAGACCGCACTCTGCCTATATACACCGACACAGAGAAACCGCACTCTGCCTATATACACCGAGACAGAGAAACCGCACTCTGCCTATATACACTGACAGAGAAACCGCACTCTGCCTATATACACCGAGACACAGAGAAACCGCATTCTGCCTATATACACTGACACAGAGAAACCGCACTCTGCCTATATACACCGAGACACAGAGAAACCGCACTCTGCCTATATACACCGAGACACAGAGAAACCGCACTCTGCCTATATACACTGACACAGAGAAACCGCACTCTGCCTATATACACCGAGACAGAGAAACCACACTCTGCCTATATACACCGAGACACGGAGAGACCGCACTCTGCCTATATACACTGACACAGAGAAACCCCACTCTGCCTATATACACCGAGACACTGAGAAACCGCACTCTGCCTATATACACCGAGACACGGAGAGACCGCACTCTGCCTATATACACCGAGACACAGAGAAACCGCACTCTGCCTATATACACCGAGACAGAGAAACCGCACTCTGCCTATATACACCGAGACACAGAGAAACCGCACTCTGTCTATATACACAGAGAAACCGCACTCTGCCTATATACACCGAGACACTGAGAAACCGCACTCTGCCTATATACACCGAGACACAGAGAAACCGCACTCTGCCTATATACACTGACACAGAGAAACCGCACTCTGCCTATATACACCGAGACAGAGAAACCGCACTCTGCCTATATACACCGAGACAGAGAAACCGCACTCTGCCTATATACACCGAGACACAGAGAAACCGCACTCTGCCTATATACACACCGAGACACAGAGAGACCGCACTCTGCCTATATACACCGAGACACAGAGAGACCGCACTCTGCCTATATACACTGACACAGAGAAACCGCACTCTGCCTATATACACCGAGACACTGAGAAACCGCACTCTGCCTATATACACCGAGACACAGAGAAACCGCACTCTGCCTATATACACTGACACAGAGAAACCGCACTCTGCCTATATACACCGAGACAGAGAAACCGCACTCTGCCTATATACACCGAGACAGAGAAACCGCACTCTGCCTATATACACCGAGACACAGAGAAACCGCACTCTGCCTATATACACACCGAGACACAGAGAGACCGCACTCTGCCTATATACACCGAGACACAGAGAGACCGCACTCTGCCTATATACACTGACACAGAGAAACCGCACTCTGCCTATATACACTGACACAGAGAAACCGCACTCTGCCTATATACACCGAGACAGAGAAACCGCACTCTGCCTATATACACCGAGACAGAGAAACCGCACTCTGCCTATATACACCGAGACACAGAGAAACCGCACTCTGCCTATATACACCGAGACAGAGAAACCGCACTCTGCCTATATACACCGAGACAGAGAAACCGCACTCTGCCTATATACACCGAGACACAGAGAAACCGCACTCTGCCTATATACACTGACACAGAGAAACCGCACTCTGCCTATATACACTGACACAGAGAAACCGCACTCTGCCTATATACACTGACACAGAGAAACCGCACTCTGCCTATATACACCGAGACACAGAGAGACCGCACTCTGCCTATATACACCGAGACACAGAGAAACCGCACTCTGCCTATATACACCGAGACACAGAGAAACCGCACTCTGCCTACATACACCGAGACACAGAGAAACCGCACTCTGCCTACATACACCGAGACACAGAGAAACCGCACTCTGCCTACATACACCGAGACACAGAGAAACCGCACTCTGCCTATATACACCGAGACACAGAGAAACCGCACTCTGCCTATATACACCGAGACACAGAGAAACCGCACTCTGCCTATATACACCGAGACAGAGAAACCGCACTCTGCCTATATACACCGAGACACAGAGAAACCGCACTCTGCCTATATACACTGACACAGAGAAACCGCACTCTGCCTATATACACCGAGACACAGAGAAACCGCACTCTGCCTATATACACTGAGACACAGAGAGACCGCACTCTGCCTATATACACCGAGACCCAGAGAAACCGCACTCTGCCTATATACACCGAGACACAGAGAAACCGCACTCTGCCTATATACACCGAGACCCAGAGAAACCGCACTCTGCCTATATACACCGAGACACAGAGAGACCGCACTCTGCCTATATACACCGAGACCCAGAGAAACCGCACTCTCCCTATATACACCGAGTCACAGAGAAACCGCACTCTGCCTATATACACCGAGACACAGAGAGACCGCACTCTGCCTATATACACAGAGAAACCGCACTCTGCCTATATACACCGAGACACTGAGAAACCGCACTCTGCCTATATACACCGAGACACAGAGAAACCCGCACTCTACCTATATACACCGAGACACAGAGAAACCGCACTCTGCCTATATACACCGAGACACTGAGAAACCGCACTCTGCCTATATACACCGAGACACTGAGAAACCGCACTCTGCCTATATACACCGAGACACAGAGAAACCGCACTCTGCCTATATACAACGAGACACAGAGAAACCGCACTCTGCCTATATACACCGAGACACAGAGAAACTGCACTCTGCCTATATACACCGAGACACCGAGAAACCGCACTCTGCCTATATACACTGACACAGAGAAACCGCACTCTGCCTATATACACTGACACAGAGAAACCGCACTCTGCCTATATACACCGAGACACAGAGAGACCGCACTCTGCCTATATACACCGAGACACAGAGAAACCGCACTCTGCCTATATACACCGAGACAGAGAAACCGCACTCTGCCTATATACACCGAGACAGAGAAACCGCACTCTGCCTATATACACCGAGACACGGAGAGACCGCACTCTGCCTATATACACTGACACAGAGAAACCGCACTCTGCCTATATACACCGAGACAGAGAAACCGCACTCTGCCTATATACACTGACAGAGAAACCGCACTCTGCCTATATACACTGACACAGAGAAACCGCACTCTGCCTATATACACCGAGACACAGAGAAACCGCACTCTGCCTATATACACCGAGACACAGAGAAACCGCACTCTGCCTATATACACCGAGACACAGAGAAACCGCACTCTGCCTATATACACTGACACAGAGAAACCGCACTCTGCCTATATACACCGAGACAGAGAAACCGCACTCTGCCTATATACACCGAGACAGAGAAACCGCACTCTGCCTATATACACCGAGACACGGAGAGACCGCACTCTACCTATATACACCGACACACAGAGAAACCCCACTCTGCCTATATACACCGAGACACTGAGAAACCGCACTCTGCCTATATACACCGAGACACTGAGAAACCGCACTCTGCCTATATACACCGAGACACGGAGAGACCGCACTCTGCCTATATACACCGAGACACAGAGAAACCGCACTCTGCCTATATACACTGACACAGAGAAACCGCACTCTGCCTATATACACCGAGACACAGAGAAACCGCACTCTGCCTATATACACTGACACAGAGAAACCGCACTCTGCCTATATACACCGAGACAGAGAAACCGCACTCTGCCTATATACACAGAGACACGGAGAGACCGCACTCTGCCTATATACACCGACACAGAGAAACCGCACTCTGCCTATATACACCGAGACAGAGAAACCGCACTCTGCCTATATACACTGACAGAGAAACCGCACTCTGCCTATATACACCGAGACACAGAGAAACCGCATTCTGCCTATATACACTGACACAGAGAAACCGCACTCTGCCTATATACACCGAGACACAGAGAAACCGCACTCTGCCTATATACACCGAGACACAGAGAAACCGCACTCTGCCTATATACACTGACACAGAGAAACCGCACTCTGCCTATATACACCGAGACAGAGAAACCACACTCTGCCTATATACACCGAGACACGGAGAGACCGCACTCTGCCTATATACACTGACACAGAGAAACCCCACTCTGCCTATATACACCGAGACACTGAGAAACCGCACTCTGCCTATATACACCGAGACACGGAGAGACCGCACTCTGCCTATATACACCGAGACACAGAGAAACCGCACTCTGCCTATATACACCGAGACAGAGAAACCGCACTCTGCCTATATACACCGAGACACAGAGAAACCGCACTCTGTCTATATACACAGAGAAACCGCACTCTGCCTATATACACCGAGACACTGAGAAACCGCACTCTGCCTATATACACCGAGACACAGAGAAACCGCACTCTGCCTATATACACTGACACAGAGAAACCGCACTCTGCCTATATACACCGAGACAGAGAAACCGCACTCTGCCTATATACACCGAGACAGAGAAACCGCACTCTGCCTATATACACACCGAGACACAGAGAGACCGCACTCTGCCTATATACACCGAGACACAGAGAGACCGCACTCTGCCTATATACACTGACACAGAGAAACCGCACTCTGCCTATATACACTGACACAGAGAAACCGCACTCTGCCTATATACACCGAGACAGAGAAACCGCACTCTGCCTATATACACCGAGACAGAGAAACCGCACTCTGCCTATATACACCGAGACACAGAGAAACCGCACTCTGCCTATATACACCGAGACAGAGAAACCGCACTCTGCCTATATACACCGAGACAGAGAAACCGCACTCTGCCTATATACACCGAGACACAGAGAAACCGCACTCTGCCTATATACACTGACACAGAGAAACCGCACTCTGCCTATATACACTGACACAGAGAAACCGCACTCTGCCTATATACACTGACACAGAGAAACCGCACTCTGCCTATATACACCGAGACACAGAGAGACCGCACTCTGCCTATATACACCGAGACACAGAGAAACCGCACTCTGCCTATATACACCGAGACACAGAGAAACCGCACTCTGCCTACATACACCGAGACACAGAGAAACCGCACTCTGCCTACATACACCGAGACACAGAGAAACCGCACTCTGCCTATATACACCGAGACACAGAGAAACCGCACTCTGCCTATATACACCGAGACACAGAGAAACCGCACTCTGCCTATATACACCGAGACAGAGAAACCGCACTCTGCCTATATACACCGAGACACAGAGAAACCGCACTCTGCCTATATACACTGACACAGAGAAACCGCACTCTGCCTATATACACCGAGACACAGAGAAACCGCACTCTGCCTATATACACTGAGACACAGAGAGACCGCACTCTGCCTATATACACCGAGACCCAGAGAAACCGCACTCTGCCTATATACACCGAGACACAGAGAAACCGCACTCTGCCTATATACACTGACACAGAGAAACCGCACTCTGCCTATATACACTGACACAGAGAAACCGCACTCTGCCTATATACACTGACACAGAGAAACCGCACTCTGCCTATATACACTGACACAGAGAAACCGCACTCTGCCTATATACACTGACACAGAGAAACCGCACTCTGCCTATATACACTGACACAGAGAGAAACCGCACTCTGCCTATATACACCGAGACACAGAGAAACCGCACTCTGCCTATATACACTGACACAGAGAAACCGCACTCTGCCTATATACACCGAGACACAGAGAAACCACACTCTGCCTATATACACCGAGACACAGAGAAACCACACTCTGCCTATATACACCGAGACACAGAGAAACCGCACTCTGCCTATATACACCGAGACACAGAGAAACCGCACTCTGCCTATATACACCGAGACACAGAGAAACCGCACTCTGCCTACATACACCGAGACACAGAGAAACCGCACTCTGCCTATATACACCGAGACACAGAGAAACCGCACTCTGCCTATATACACCGAGACACAGAGAAACCGCACTCTGCCTATATACACTGACACAGAGAAACCGCACTCTGCCTATATACACCGAGACAGAGAAACCGCACTCTGCCTATATACACTGAGACACAGAGAAACCGCACTCTGCCTATATACACTGACACAGAGAAACCGCACTCTGCCTATATACACCGAGACACAGAGAGACCGCACTCTGCCTATATACACCGAGACCCAGAGAAACCGCACTCTGCCTATATACACCGAGACACAGAGAGACCGCACTCTGCCTATATACACCGAGACCCAGAGAAACCGCACTCTCCCTATATACACCGAGTCACAGAGAAACCGCACTCTGCCTATATACACCGAGACACAGAGAGACCGCACTCTGCCTATATACACAGAGAAACCGCACTCTGCCTATATACACCGAGACACTGAGAAACCGCACTCTGCCTATATACACCGAGACACTGAGAGACCGCACTCTGCCTATATACACCGAGACAAAGAGAAACCGCACTCTGCCTATATACACCGAGACACAGAGAAACCGCACTCTACCTATATACACCGAGACACTGAGAAACCGCACTCTGCCTATATACACCGAGACACTGAGAAACCGCACTCTGCCTATATACACCGAGACACAGAGAAACCGCACTCTGCCTATACAGACACCAACAAAATCATCACACAACAGCTACAAACAGTGGGATATACCTATATATACACACATTATATAATACATGGTCTATATACTAGCCCTATACACATATATACAGTGTCATACACCTACACATTATATAATACATGGTTATATACCAGCTGTGTACATACATACCGTGTGACACACTTACACATCATAGAATACACATTTACAGACCCCCTGTAGTCACGGCAACCATCAGCACCTGGCGGTCGTGTCAAGGGTGCGCTAATGGAAACATGTAATGACGCGCTCCCCTGCCTGCACACTGTAAATGCCGCTATCAGAGATTGCTAGCAGCATTTAACAGGTTAACAACTGTGGGTAGAGCTCTACTACCTGCATGGCTGCAAGAGGCAGATGATGGCTGAATATAACAGCCATCATCTGCTGGGAAAGCGCTCATCTGGAAGTAAAGTCCAGGAGCTGGCATATGAGGTAACTGTACTTCGTCGGTTAAGGGTTAACCCAGAATATGGCAGGAACTACTCATCGACGTAAAGAGAACGCAAAAATTCATTACTACTGTAAGATAGAAGGGTCAATTAGCTAGGAAAATTGCTAGAACCTTGAAGATGTCAAGTGCAGTCGTGAAAACAGTCAATTGCTCTGATGAAAGCAGCTCTCATGAGAACGTCAAAGAAAGAAAGGCCAAGAATTACTTCTGCTGCAGAGGATAAGTTCATCAAAGTTAACAGCCCCTCTGATCGCAGCCCTCATCAATGACACATAGATCTCAGGTCGCAGACACTTCTCTACATCAGCTGTCCAGAGGAGACTACGAAAAAAGGCCTTCATGGCCACAGAAGTTTACACTCTACAGGATGGAGCAGACGCACAGGGAAGAAAGGGACATGCACCGGTGTGTACAATAAGCCTCTTATCAGCGGCGGTAGAGGCCAAGACAGATTTACTTTCCAAACGGAGGAAGACTAATAGAGAAGCACAGAGGGAACACCAGCATCATCTACGAGGTATTACCAGACTTATATGGCGGCTGAAAATTTAGCCAGTGACTTCATCTGCTGTATATACACATTACAGGAGGAAAGACATGTAAGACAATAGTGGTGCACATAGGACACAGGATCGGTGGTTACACATCGCCGCAGGTCCAGGATGCATCCTTACCAAGCACTAAGTCGTCCATGGACGCAACAGGCCAATTACTTTGCTCTTTAAATAGCCAGGTTACCCTGACAACAGAATCATTCCGGAACCTGTGGAGCGAGGCCCAAAGAGGAGGCCGCATGCCATCATCAGAGAGAAGCCACTGGCCGTGTACACGGAGCGATGCAGAGACACCTGAAGGCACTGTCTGTGTGCCCAGTCTGCACATGGCACACCGACACTGCGTCTGGGCAAAAGCTAATACAATGCTCCATACACCATGGCCTCCCACCCTCCAGAGTAATGGCATCCCTGTGAGTGGTGGCCACTGACACAATGCTCCATACACCATGGCCTCCCACCCTCCAGAGTAATGGCCTCCCTGTGAATGGTGGCTGCTGGGCCGAGATCACAAGCTTTTTATTAACAACTTGCTGTAGTACCCAGCGTTGCCCGGGATAGTAACGGTCTCCCTCTCTGTCTGCCTGTCTGTCTGTCTCCTTCCCTGTCTGTCTGTCTGCCTCCTTCCCTGTCTGTCTGTCTGCCTCCTTCCCTGTCTGTCTGTCTGCCTCCTTCCCTGTCTGTCTGTCTGCCTCCTTCCCTGTCTGTCTGTCTGCCTCCTTCCCTGTCTGTCTGCCTCCTTCCCTGAGTCATGAGGTGTGTGCGCAAAATTTCGTGATTGTGTGTGTGTATCCGCTAAAGGAATCCACACAAACACACACACACACACACACACACACACACACACGGTTTATGTACAGTCATATGAAAAAGTTTGGGCACCCCTATTAATGTTACCCTTTTTTCTTTATAACAATTTGGGTTTTTGCTATTTCAGTCTCATATATCTAATAACTGATGGACTGAGGAATATTTCTGGATTGAAATGAGGTTTATTGTACTAACAGAAAATGTGCAATCCGCATTTAAACAAAATCTGACTGGTGCAAAAGTATGGGCACCTCAACATAAGTGACATTAATATTCTGTAGATCCTCCTTTTGCAGCAATCACAGCCTCTAGTCACTTTCTGTAGCTGTTAATGAGTTCCTGGATCCTGGATGAAGGTAGATTTGACCATTCCTGTTTACAAAACAATTCCAGTTCAGGTAAGTTTGATGGTCGCCGAGCATGGACAGCCGCTTCACATCATCCCACAGATGTTCAATGATATTCAGGTCTGGGGACTGGGATGGCCATTCCAGAACATTGTGATTGTTCCTCTGCATGAATGGCTGAGTAGATTTGGAGCGGTGTTTTGGATCATTGTTTTGCTGAAATATCCATCCCCTGCGTAACTTCAACTTCGTCACTGATTCTTGCACATTATTGTCAAGAATCTGCTGATACTGAGTTGAATCCATGCGACCCTCAACTTTAACAAGATTCCCGGTGCCGGCATTGGCCACACAGCCCCAAAGCATGATGGAACCTCCACCAAATTTTACTGTGGGTAGCAAGTGCTTTTCTTGGAATGCCGTGTTTTTTGCCTCCATGCATAACGCCTTTTTGTATGACCAAACAACTCAATCTTTGTTTCATCAGTCCACAGGACCTTCTTCCAAAATGTAACTGGCTTGCCCAAATGTGCTTTTGCAGACCTCAGGCGACTCTGTTTGTGGCGTGCTTGCAGAAACGGCTTCTTTCGCATCACTCTCCCATACAGCTTCTCCTTGTGAAAAGTGCGCTGTATTGTTGACCGATGCACATTGACACCATCTGCAGCAAGATGAAGCTGCAGGTCTTTGGAGGTGGTCTGTGGATTGTCCTTGACTGTTCTCACCATTCTTCTTCTCTGCCTTTCTGATATTTTTCTTGGCCTGCCACTTCTGGGCATAACAAGAACTGTACCTGTGTTCTTCCATTTCCTTACTATGTTCCTCACAGTGGAAACTGACAGTGTAAATCTCTGAGACAACTTTTTGTACCTTCCCTGAACAACTATGCTGAATAATCTTTGTTTTCAGATCATTTGAGAGTTGTTTTGAGGAGCCCATGATGCCACTCTTCATAGGAGATTCAAATAGGAGAACAACTTGCAAGTGGCCACCTTAAATACCTTTTCTCATGATTGGATACTCCTGCCTATGAAGTTCAAAGCTCAATGAGGTTACAAAACCAATTTAGTGCTTTAGTAAGTCAGTAAAAAGTAGTTAGGAGTGTTCAAATCAAGAAATTGGTAAGGGTGCCCATACTTTTGCACCTGTCAAATTTTGTTTAAATGCGGATTGCACATTTTCTGTTAGTACAATAAACCTCATTTCAATCCAGAAATATTACTCAGTCCATCAGTTATTAGATATATGAAACTGAAATAGCAAAAACCCAAATTGTTATAAAGAGAAAAGGGTAACATTAATAGGGGTGCCCAAACTTTTTAATATGACTGTATTAGATAGAACACAATACGCCGGCTTCCTTTGGGGAGAAAATATTGGGGTTTTATTAGAACATTTTTTTTGTTCAGCCAAAAAAAAAACCACAGTCCAATCTGGCGGATGTGTGAGACGACGACTATTTCTGTGCGCTTTGCTGCCGTATCCGCCTGAACACAGGATTTAGTCAGGGACTCGTCCAGGTGAACGCGCTGTACAAGTGTGACCGTGCGGACGGACACCAAGCCCTGCAGAGCCGCACAGTCACAGAGCGCTGCAGCCCATCAGTCACATGACTGACTTAGTGCAGGTGTAGCTATGGGGTACCACAGCCCCTCACCCATGGAGACACTGACTCACTGGAGTTATGGACCTTGATCCCAGTATAAACCAGCAGGACATTACCAGTCCTGGGGTACTGAGGGCTCCGAATCACCAATGTACACAGCAGACAACATACACAAGCGCAGTAATAGCTGTATAGGGGCGAGTGTCACGAATGTGCATAATACTCCGAGGCCGGGCACCACGGGAACCAAGGGGCTATGCTGCTTTATATAAAATTACCCAACTATGTGAGTGTGTAACATGCGTCCAGCGGGTCAACCATTGGGTCCTGAGGGAACGCTGATCTCTGGGGCGGTCTGGAGCCTACATTATGGGGGTGCACGAGGCCCCTGGCTCGGGCCTCTCCCATCCCCCGGCACTGACCATGAGGCTGCACAGGACACACGATAAATAGGGACGGGACATTGTACATCACCAGAAGAGCCAAAGTCAGATAATGAAGGGGATTAGCAATAACCTGCAGGTGTGAACGTGGTCTCTACTTTCCATCTCCTGTGTACATACACACGCACGCCTACCCCGACATACACACACGCACGCCTACCCCGACATACACACACGCACGCCTACCCCGACATACACACACGCACGCCTACCCCGACATACACACACGCACGCCTACCCCGACATACACACACGCACGCCTACCCCGACATACACACACGCACGCCTACCCCGACATACACACACGCACGCCTACCCCGACATACACACACGCACGCCTACCCCGACATACACACACGCACGCCTACCCCGACATACACACACGCACGCCTACCCCGACATACACACACGCACGCCTACCCCGACATACACACACGCACGCCTACCCCGACATACACACACGCACGCCTACCCCGACATACACACACGCACGCCTACCCCGACATACACACACGCACGCCTACCCCGACATACACACACGCACGCCTACCCCGACATACACACACGCACGCCTACCCCGACATACACACACGCACGCCTACCCCGACATACACACACGCACGCCTACCCCGACATACACACACGCACGCCTACCCCGACATACACACACGCACGCCTACCCCGACATACACACACGCACGCCTACCCCGACATACACACACGCACGCCTACCCCGACATACACACACGCACGCCTACCCCGACATACACACACGCACGCCTACCCCGACATACACACACGCACGCCTACCCCGACATACACACACGCACGCCTACCCCGACATGCACACGCACGCCTACCCCGACATGCACACGCACGCCTACCCCGACATGCACACGCACGCCTACCCCGACATATACACACATGCCTACCCCGACATATACACACATGCCTACCCCGACATATACACACATGCCTACCCCGACATATACACACATGCCTACCCCGACATATACACACATGCCTACCCCGACATATACACACGCACGCCTACCCCGACATATACACACGCACGCCTACCCCGACATATACACACGCACGCCTACCCCGACATATACACACATGCCTACCCCGACATATACACACATACCTACCCCGACATATACACATATACATACCCATATATACACATATACCTACCCCGACATATACACACATGCCTACCCCGACATATACACATATACCTACCCCGACATATACACACATGCCTACCCCGACATATACACACATGCCTACCCCGACATATACACACATGCCTACCCCGACATATACACACATGCCTACCCCGACATATACACACATGCCTACCCCGACATATACACACATGCCTACCCCGACATATACATACATGCCTACCCCGACATATACACACATACCTACCCCGACATATACACATATACATACCCATATATACACATATACCTACCCCGACATATACACACATGCCTACCCCGACATATACACATATACCTACCCCGACATATACACACATACCTACCCCGACATATACACACATACCTACCCCGACATATACACATATACATACCCATATATACACATATACCTACCCCGACATATACACACATACCTACCCCGACATATACACATATACATACACATATACCTACCCCGACATATACACATATACATACCCATATATACACACTTCCATAGACACTCATCTACAATCACACTGAACACCACAAAATTATAAGAAAATGACGAGGTGTCAGAGCGACACCTAGTGGTGAGGTGTAAGTATTGCACCACCACTACTGCAGACTTTACGGCACATTGCTGGACTGGGACCCAAACTAATGATAAAAAAGTAAGAGGATAATACTGAACATGCAGAAGAGCCATGGCTGCACCCACAGAGCTTACAATCTAGTGACCACTGCGAGGTGACGTACAGCCTGCACAGTGTGGGTGGAGGCAGGATCCCCCTGCGCAGGGAGGGCACAGGGAGGGCACAGCTTTCATTCCCCTCTGGAGAGAGATGATATCACTGTAATAAAACACATTCTCACCACTAAAAGCCTGTCACCTCCAGCAGAGCACTCCCCGGCTGCCACTAATCACAACCGCCATCCCCTGCAACCTCCTGCCACGGACGCCCAGCCCGGGAACAAGAGGCACAAGGTAAAGGCTTCACATCTGCATAAAAACTCTGCTGCACACGCAGCAATGTTACCCCATACTGCAGATCGTGCTGCACTCGCAGCAGTGTTACACCATACTGCAGATCGTGCTGTACTCGCAGCAATGTTACCCCATACGGCAGATCGTGCTGCACTCGCAGCAATGTTACCCCATACGGCAGATCGTGCTGTACTCGCAGCAATGTTACCCCATACTGCAGATCGTGCTGCACTCGCAGCAGTGTTACACCATACTGCAGATCGTGCTGTACTCGCAGCAGTGTTACACCATACGGCAGATCGTGCTGTACTCGCAGCAATGTTACCCCATACGGCAGATCGTGCTGTACTCGCAGCAATGTTACCCCATACTGCAGATCGTGCTGTACTCGCAGCAATGTTACCCCATACGGCAGATCGTGCTGTACTCGCAGCAGTGTTACACCATACGGCAGATCGTGCTGTACTCGCAGCAGTGTTACACCATACTGCAGATCGTGCTGTACTCGCAGCAGTGTTACACCATACGGCAGATCGTGCTGTACTCGCAGCAGTGTTACACCATACTGCAGATCGTGCTGTACTCGCAGCAATGTTACCCCATACTGCAGATCGTGCTGTACTCGCAGCAATGTTACCCCATACGGCAGATCATGCTGTACTCGCAGCAATGTTACCCCATACGGCAGATCGTGCTGTACTCGCAGCAATGTTACACCATACGGCAGATCGTGCTGTACTCGCAGCAATGTTACCCCATACGGCAGATCGTGCTGTACTCGCAGCAATGTTACCCCATACTGCAGATCGTGCTGTACTCGCAGCAATGTTACCCCATACGGCAGATCGTGCTGTACTCGCAGCAGTGTTACACCATACGGCAGATCGTGCTGCACTCGCAGCAATGTTACCCCATACTGCAGATCGTGCTGTACTCGCAGCAATGTTACCCCATACTGCAGATCGTGCTGTACTCGCAGCAATGTTACCCCATACTGCAGATCGTGCTGTACTCGCAGCAGTGTTACCCCATACGGCAGATCGCGCTGTACTCGCAGCAATGTTACACCATACTGCAGATCGTGCTGTACTCGCAGCAATGTTACCCCATACGGCAGATCGTGCTGTACTCGCAGCAGTGTTACACCATACTGCAGATCGTGCTGTACTCGCAGCAATGTTACCCCATACGGCAGATCGTGCTGTACTCGCAGCAATGTTACCCCATACTGCAGATCGTGCTGTACTCGCAGCAATGTTACCCCATACGGCAGATCGTGCTGCACTCGCAGCAATGTTACCCCATACTGCAGATCGTGCTGTACTCGCAGCAATGTTACCCCATACGGCAGATCGTGCTGTACTCGCAGCAATGTTACCCCATACGGCAGATCGTGCTGTACTCGCAGCAATGTTACCCCATACGGCAGATCGTGCTGTACTCGCAGCAATGTTACCCCATACGGCAGATCGTGCTGTACTCGCAGCAATGTTACCCCATACGGCAGATCGTGCTGTACTCGCAGCAATGTTACCCCATACGGCAGATCGTGCTGTACTCGCAGCAATGTTACCCCATACTGCAGATCGTGCTGTACTCGCAGCAATGTTACCCCATACGGCAGATCGTGCTGTACTCGCAGCAATGTTACCCCATACTGCAGATCGTGCTGTACTCGCAGCAATGTTACCCCATACTGCAGATCGTGCTGTACTCGCAGCAATGTTACCCCATACGGCAGATCGTGCTCTACTCGCAGCAATGTTACCCCATACGGCAGATCGTGCTGTACTCGCAGCAATGTTACACCATACGGCAGATCGTGCTGTACTCGCAGCAATGTTACCCCATACTGCAGATCGTGCTGTACTCGCAGCAATGTTACACCATACGGCAGATCGTGCTGTACTCGCAGCAGTGTTACACCATACGGCAGATCGTGCTGTACTCGCAGCAATGTTACACCATACTGCAGATCGTGCTGTACTCGCAGCAATGTTACCCCATACTGCAGATCGTGCTGTACTCGCAGCAATGTTACCCCATACGGCAGATCGTGCTGTACTCGCAGCAGTGTTACACCATACGGCAGATCGTGCTGCACTCGCAGCAATGTTACCCCATACTGCAGATCGTGCTGTACTCGCAGCAATGTTACCCCATACTGCAGATCGTGCTGTACTCGCAGCAATGTTACCCCATACGGCAGATCGTGCTGTACTCGCAGCAGTGTTACACCATACGGCAGATCGTGCTGTACTCGCAGCAGTGTTACACCATACGGCAGATCGTGCTGTACTCGCAGCAAAGTTACACCATACTGCAGATCGTGCTGTACTCGCAGCAATGTTACCCCATACTGCAGATCGTGCTGTACTCGCAGCAATGTTACCCCATACGGCAGATCGTGCTGTACTCGCAGCAGTGTTACACCATACGGCAGATCGTGCTGTACTCGCAGCAGTGTTACACCATACGGCAGATCGTGCTGTACTCGCAGCAATGTTACACCATACTGCAGATCGTGCTGTACTCGCAGCAATGTTACCCCATACTGCAGATCGTGCTGTACTCGCAGCAATGTTACACCATACTGCAGATCGTGCTGTACTCGCAGCAATGTTACCCCATACTGCAGATCGTGCTGTACTCGCAGCAGTGTTACACCATACGGCAGATCGTGCTGTACTCGCAGCAATGTTACCCCATACGGCAGATCGTGCTGTACTCGCAGCAATGTTACCCCATACGGCAGATCGTGCTGTACTCGCAGCAATGTTACCCCATACGGCAGATCGTGCTGTACTCGCAGCAATGTTACCCCATACGGCAGATCGTGCTGCACTCGCAGCAATGTTACCCCATACTGCAGATCGTGCTGTACTCGCAGCAATGTTACCCCATACTGCAGATCGTGCTGTACTCGCAGCAATGTTACCCCATACGGCAGATCGTGCTGTACTCGCAGCAATGTTACCCCATACTGCAGATCGTGCTGTACTCGCAGCAATGTTACCCCATACTGCAGATCGTGCTGTACTCGCAGCAATGTTACCCCATACTGCAGATCGTGCTGTACTCGCAGCAATGTTACACCATACGGCAGATCGTGCTGTACTCGCAGCAATGTTACCCCATACTGCAGATCGTGCTGTACTCGCAGCAATGTTACCCCATACGGCAGATCGTGCTGTACTCGCAGCAATGTTACACCATACGGCAGATCGTGCTGTACTCGCAGCAATGTTACCCCATACGGCAGATCGTGCTGCACTCGCAGCAATGTTACCCCATACGGCAGATCGTGCTGCACTCGCAGCAATGTTACCCCATACGGCAGATCGTGCTGTACTCGCAGCAATGTTACACCATACGGCAGATCGTGCTGTACTCGCAGCAATGTTACCCCATACGGCAGATCGTGCTGCACTCGCAGCAATGTTACCCCATACGGCAGATCGTGCTGTACTCGCAGCAATGTTACACCATACGGCAGATCGTGCTGTACTCGCAGCAATGTTACCCCATACTGCAGATCGTGCTGTACTCGCAGCAATGTTACACCATACGGCAGATCGTGCTGTACTCGCACCAATGTTACACCATACGGCAGATCGTGCTGTACTCGCAGCAATGTTACCCCATACGGCAGATCGTGCTGTACTCGCAGCAATGTTACCCCATACTGCAGATCGTGCTGTACTCGCAGCAATGTTACACCATACGGCAGATCGTGCTGTACTCGCAGCAATGTTACACCATACGGCAGATCGTGCTGTACTCGCAGCAATGTTACCCCATACGGCAGATCGTGCTGCACTCGCAGCAATGTTACCCCATACTGCAGATCGTGCTGTACTCGCAGCAATGTTACCCCATACTGCAGATCGTGCTGTACTCGCAGCAATGTTACACCATACGGCAGATCGTGCTGTACTCGCAGCAATGTTACCCCATACTGCAGATCGTGCTGTACTCGCAGCAATGTTACACCATACGGCAGATCGTGCTGTACTCGCAGCAATGTTACCCCATACGGCAGATCGTGCTGTACTCGCAGCAATGTTACCCCATACGGCAGATCGTGCTGCACTCGCAGCAATGTTACCCCATACGGCAGATCGTGCTGCACTCGCAGCAATGTTACCCCATACGGCAGATCGTGCTGCACTCGCAGCAATGTTACACCATACGGCAGATCGTGCTGTACTCGCAGCAATGTTACACCATACGGCAGATCGTGCTGTACTCGCAGCAATGTTACACCATACGGCAGATCGTGCTGTACTCGCAGCAATGTTACCCCATACGGCAGATCGTGCTGTACTCGCAGCAATGTTACCCCATACTGCAGATCGTGCTGTACTCGCAGCAATGTTACACCATACGGCAGATCGTGCTGTACTCGCAGCAATGTTACCCCATACTGCAGATCGTGCTGTACTCGCAGCAATGTTACCCCATACTGCAGATCGTGCTGTACTCGCAGCAATGTTACACCATACGGCAGATCGTGCTGTACTCGCAGCAATGTTACCCCATACTGCAGATCGTGCTGTACTCGCAGCAATGTTACCCCATACGGCAGATCGTGCTGTACTCGCAGCAATGTTACCCCATACGGCAGATCGTGCTGTACTCGCAGCAATGTTACCCCATACGGCAGATCGTGCTGTACTCGCAGCAATGTTACCCCATACTGCAGATCGTGCTGTACTCGCAGCAATGATACACCATACGGCAGATCGTGCTGTACTCGCAGCAATGATACACCATACGGCAGATCGTGCTGTACTCGCAGCAATGTTACCCCATACGGCAGATCGTGCTGTACTCGCAGCAATGTTACCCCATACTGCAGATCGTGCTGTACTCGCAGCAATGTTACCCCATACGGCAGATCGCGCTGTACTCGCAGCAATGTTACCCCATACGGCAGATCGCGCTGTACTCGCAGCAATGTTACCCCATACGGCAGATCGCGCTGTACTCGCAGCAATGTTACCCCATACGGCAGATCGCGCTGTACTCGCAGCAATGTTACACCATACGGCAGATCGTGCTGTACTCGCAGCAATGTTACCCCATACTGCAGATCGTGCTGTACTCGCAGCAATGTTACACCATACGGCAGATCGTGCTGTACTCGCAGCAATGTTACCCCATACGGCAGATCGTGCTGTACTCGCAGCAATGTTACACCATACGGCAGATCGTGCTGTACTCGCAGCAATGTTACACCATACGGCAGATCGTGCTGTACTCGCAGCAATGTTACCCCATACGGCAGATCGTGCTGTACTCGCAGCAATGTTACCCCATACTGCAGATCGCGCTGTACTCGCAGCAATGTTACCCCATACGGCAGATCGTGCTGTACTCGCAGCAATGTTACACCATACGGCAGATCGCGCTGTACTCGCAGCAATGTTACCCCATACTGCAGATCGCGCTGTACTCGCAGCAATGTTACCCCATACGGCAGATCGTGCTGTACTCGCAGCAATGTTACCCCATACGGCAGATCGTGCTGTACTCGCAGCAATGTTACCCCATACTGCAGATCGTGCTGTACTCGCAGCAATGTTACCCCATACGGCAGATCGCGCTGTACTCGCAGCAATGTTACACCATACGGCAGATCGTGCTGTACTCGCAGCAATGTTACCCCATACGGCAGCTCGCGCTGTACTCGCAGCAATGTTACCCCATACTGCAGATCGCGCTGTACTCGCAGCAATGTTACCCCATACGGCAGATCGCGCTGTACTCGCAGCAATGTTACCCCATACGGCAGATCGTGCTGTACTCGCAGCAATGTTATCCCATACGGCAGATCGTGCTGTACTCGCAGCAATGTTACCCCATACGGCAGATCGTGCTGTACTCGCAGCAATGTTACCCCATACGGCAGATCGTGCTGTACTCGCAGCAATGTTACCCCATACGGCAGATCGTGCTGTACTCGCAGCAATGTTACCCCATACGGCAGATCGTGCTGTACTCGCAGCAATGTTACCCCATACGGCAGATCGTGCTGTACTCGCAGCAATGTTACCCCATACTGCAGATCGTGCTGTACTCGCAGCAATGTTACCCCATACTGCAGATCGCGCTGTACTCGCAGCAATGTTACCCCATACGGCAGATCGCGCTGTACTCGCAGCAATGTTACCCCATACGGCAGATCGTGCTGTACTCGCAGCAATGTTACACCATACTGCAGATCGTGCTGTACTCGCAGCAATGTTACACCATACTGCAGATCGTGCTGTACTCGCAGCAATGTTACCCCATACTGCAGATCGTGCTGTACTCGCAGCAGTGTTACACCATACAGCAGATCGTGCTGTACTCGCAGCAATGTTACCCCATACGGCAGATTGCGCTGTACTCGCAGCAATGTTACCCCATACGGCAGATCGCGCTGTACTCGCAGCAATGTTACACCATACTGCAGATCGTGCTGTACTCGCAGCAATGTTACACCATACGGCAAATCGTGCTGTACTCGCAGCAATGTTACCCCATACTGCAGATCGTGCTGTACTCGCAGCAGTGTTACACCATACGGCAGATCGTGCTGTACTCGCAGCAATGTTACACCATACTGCAGATCGCGCTGTACTCGCAGCAATGTTACCCCATACGGCAGATCGTGCTGTACTCGCAGCAATGTTACACCATACTGCAGATCGCGCTGTACTCGCAGCAATGTTACCCCATACGGCAGATCGTGCTGTACTCGCAGCAGTGTTTCACCATACGGCAGATCGTGCTGTACTCGCAGCAATGTTACCCCATACGGCAGATCGTGCTGTACTCGCAGCAATGTTACCCCATACGGCAGATCGTGCTGTACTCGCAGCAATGTTACCCCATACGGCAGATCGTGCTGTACTCGCAGCAATGTTACCCCATACTGCAGATCGCGCTGTACTCGCAGCAATGTTACCCCATACTGCAGATCGTGCTGTACTCGCAGCAATGTTACCCCATACGGCAGATCGTGCTGTACTCGCAGCAATGTTACCCCATGCGGCAGATCGTGCTGTACTCGCAGCAATGTTACACCATATGGCAGATCGTGCTGTACTCGCACCAATGTTACCCCATACTGCAGATCGTGCTGTACTCGCACCAATGTTACCCCATACTGCAGATCGTGCTGTACTCGCAGCAATGTTACCCCATACGGCAGATCGTGCTGTACTCGCAGCAATGTTACCCCATACGGCAGATCGTGCTGTACTCGCAGCAATGTTACACCATACGGCAGATCGCGCTGTACTCGCAGCAATGTTACCCCATACTGCAGATCGTGCTGTACTCGCAGCAATGTTACACCATACTGCAGATCGTGCTGTACTCGCAGCAATGTTACCCCATACGGCAGATCGTGCTGTACTCGCAGCAATGTTACCCCATACGGCAGATCGTGCTGTACTCGCAGCAATGTTACCCCATACGGCAGATCGTGCTGTACTCGCAGCAATGTTACCCCATACGGCAGATCGTGCTGTACTCGCAGCAATGTTACCCCATACTGCAGATCGTGCTGTACTCGCAGCAATGTTACCCCATACTGCAGATCGTGCTGTACTCGCAGCAATGTTACCCCATACGGCAGATCGTGCTGTACTCGCAGCAATGTTACCCCATACGGCAGATCGTGCTGTACTCGCAGCAATGTTACCCCATACGGCAGATCGTGCTGTACTCGCAGCAATGTTACCCCATACGGCAGATCGTGCTGTACTCGCAGCAATGTTACCCCATACGGCAGATCGTGCTGTACTCGCAGCAATGTTCCCCCATACGGCAGATCGTGCTGTACTCGCAGCAATGTTACTCCATACGGCAGATCGCGCTGTACTCGCAGCAATGTTACCCCATACGGCAGATCGTGCTGTACTCGCAGCAATGTTACCCCATACGGCAGATCGTGCTGTACTCGCAGCAATGTTACCCCATACGGCAGATCGTGCTGTACTCGCAGCAATGTTACACCATACGGCAGATCGTGCTGTACTCGCAGCAATGTTACCCCATACGGCAGATCGTGCTGTACTCGCAGCAATGTTACACCATACGGCAGCGTCCATCTGCGAGATGTCTGCACTATAATCAGGCAGAAACCCTCCACAGCTCTGCGTATGGCGACGGCAGCCAGCTATGCAAGTCTATGGGTGCGAGAGAACCGGCCGTCACACGCACAGCTGCATGCCTCCAGGTATATACCATCATGGCTGTGTAATGGCGAGATAGAGACCTGCTGATATGTAATGTCCTACAGCGGATACTCTGACACCTTCATGGCCTTTCACGTGGTATAGGAAAAAAGTATTTAATCCGCTGCCGACTTTGCCGTTTTCCCAGCTACACAGAATGGAGCGGTCTGTAAATTTATCGGAGGTACAATGCAACTGTGACAGACAGGATACCCCAAAATCCAGAAAATTCCATTGTAGGATTTATAATTACTTTGCATTTTATTGCATGAAATAAGTATTTTATCACCGACCGACCAGCAGGAATTGCTCTCACAGACCTGTTATATTTTCTCCTCCTCTGCACTCATTGCCTGTATAATAGACCCCTGTCCTCACACTCAATCACACTCCAACCTCTCCACCATGGCCAGGACTAAAGAGCTGTGTAATGACACCAGGGACAATATTGTAGACTGCACAAGGCTGGGATGGGCTACAGCACAATAGGCAAGCAGCTTGGTGAGAAGACAACAACTGTTGGCACAATTATTCGAAAATACACACAAGATGAATGTCAATCTTACACGGTTTGAGATCCCATGCAAGATCTCGCCTCGTGGGGTAAGGATGAACCTGGGAAAGGGCAGAAATAAGCCTAGAACTACACAGGAGGATCGAAGGGAGCTGGGACCACAGTCTCAAAGATTACATTTAGTAATACACTACGCAATCATGGATTACAATCCTGCAGGGCACGCAAGGTCCCGCATGTTCAGGCCTGTAATAAGTTCACCAGTGACCATCTTGATGATCCAGAAGAGGCATGGGAGAAGGTCATGTGGTCAGATGAGACCAAAATAGAACTTTTTGGTATCAACTCCACTCGCAGTGTTTGGAGTCAGAAGGAGAATGAGTACAACCCCAAGAACACCGTCCCAACCATGAAGTACGGGGGTGGGAACTTTATACTTTGGGGGGGCTTTTCTGCAAAGAGGACAGGATGAATGCCCAGTATTGAAGGGAGGATGGTTGGGGGTCATGAATTTCCAGATTTTAGCCAAGAACCTCCTTCCTTCAGTAAGAACATTGAAGATGGGTCATGGCTGGGTCTTCCAGCATGACAATGACCTGAAACACACCGCCAGGGCTACTAAGGAGCGGCTCCTTAAGAAGCATCTCAAGGTCCTGGAGTGGCCTAGCCAGTCTCAAGACCTGACCCCAATAGAAAATCTGTGGAGGAGCTGAAACTCAATGTTGTCCAGCGACAGGCCCAAAACCTGAAAGATCTGAAGAAGATCTGTATGGATTAGTGACCTGAAAGATCTGGAGAAGATCTGTATGGAGGAGTGACCTAAAAGATCTGGATATCTGTATGGAGGAGTGACAGATCTGGATATCTGTATGGAGGAGTGACAGATCTGGATATCTGTATGGAGGAGTGACAGATCTGGATATCTGTATGGAGGAGTGACAGATCTGGATATCTGTATGGAGGAGTAACCTGAGAGATCTGGAGAAGAGCTGTATGGACTGGTACAGAACATACGAGCTGGGATTCTAGGATAACTACTCCTGGACATGCAGAGGTTGGGATCCTAGGATAACTACTCCTGGACAGGCAGAGGCTGGGATCCTAGGATAACTACTCCTGGACAGGCAGAGGTTGGGATCCTAGGATAACTACTCCTGGACAGGCAGAGGTTGGGATCCTAGGATAACTACTCCTGGACAGGCAGAGGTTGGGATCCTAGGATAACTACTCCTGGACAGGCAGAGGTTGGGATCCTAGGATAACTACTCCTGGACAGGCAGAGGTTGGGATCCTAGGATAACTACTCCTGGACAGGCAGAGGTTGGGATCCTAGGATAACTACTCCTGGACAGGCAGAGGCTGGGATCCTAGGATAACTACTCCTGGACAGGCAGAGGTTGGGATCCTAGGATAACTACTCCTGGACAGGCAGAGGTTGGGATCCTAGGATAACTACTACTGGACAGGCAGAGGTTGGGATCCTAGGATAACTACTCCTGGACAGGCAGAGGTTGGGATCCTAGGATAACTACTCCTGGACAGGCAGAGGTTGGGATCCTAGGATAACTACTCCTGGACAGGCAGATGCTGGGATCCTAGGATAACTACTCCTGGACAGGCAGAGGTTGGGATCCTAGGATAACTACTCCTGGACAGGCAGAGGTTGGGATCCTAGGATAACTACTCCTGGACAGGCAGAGGTTGGGATCCTAGGATAACTACTCCTGGACAGGCAGATGCTGGGATCCCAGGATAACTACTCCTGGACAGGCAGAGGTTGGGATCCTAGGATAACTACTCCTGGACAGGCAGAGGTTGGGATCCTAGGATAACTACTCCTGGACAGGCAGAGGCTGGGATCCTAGGATAACTACTCCTGGACAGGCAGAGGTTGGGATCCTAGGATAACTACTCCTGGACAGGCAGAGGTTGGGATCCTAGGATAACTACTCCTGGACAGGCAGAGGTTGGGATCCTAGGATAACTACTCCTGGACAGGCAGAGGTTGGGATCCTAGGATAACTACTCCTGGACAGGCAGAGGTTGGGATCCTAGGATAACTACTCCTGGACAGGCAGAGGTTGGGATCCTAGGATAACTACTCCTGGACAGGCAGAGGCTGGGATCCTAGGATAACTACTCCTGGACAGGCAGAGGTTGGGATCCTAGGATAACTACTCCTGGACAGGCAGAGGTTGGGATCCTAGGATAACTACTACTGGACAGGCAGAGGTTGGGATCCTAGGATAACTACTCCTGGACAGGCAGAGGTTGGGATCCTAGGATAACTACTCCTGGACAGGCAGAGGTTGGGATCCTAGGATAACTACTCCTGGACAGGCAGATGCTGGGATCCTAGGATAACTACTCCTGGACAGGCAGAGGTTGGGATCCTAGGATAACTACTCCTGGACAGGCAGAGGTTGGGATCCTAGGATAACTACTCCTGGACAGGCAGAGGTTGGGATCCTAGGATAACTACTCCTGGACAGGCAGATGCTGGGATCCCAGGATAACTACTCCTGGACAGGCAGAGGTTGGGATCCTAGGATAACTACTCCTGGACAGGCAGAGGTTGGGATCCTAGGATAACTACTCCTGGACAGGCAGAGGTTGGGATCCTAGGATAACTACTCCTGGACAGGCAGAGGCTGGGATCCTAGGATAACTACTCCTGGACAGGCAGAGGTTGGGATCCTAGGATAACTACTCCTGGACAGGCAGAGGTTGGGATCCTAGGATAACTACTCCTGGACAGGCAGAGGTTGGGATCCTAGGATAACTACTCCTGGACAGGCAGAGGTTGGGATCCTAGGATAACTACTCCTGGACAGGCAGAGGTTGGGATCCTAGGATAACTACTCCTGGACAGGCAGAGGTTGGGATCCTAGGATAACTACTCCTGGACAGGCAGAGGCTGGGATCCTAGGATAACTACTCCTGGACAGGCAGAGGTTGGGATCCTAGGATAACTACTCCTGGACAGGCAGATGCTGGGATCCTAGGATAACTACTCCTGGACAGGCAGAGGTTGGGATCCTAGGATAACTACTCCTGGACAGGCAGAGGTTGGGATCCTAGGATAACTACTCCTGGACAGGCAGAGGTTGGGATCCTAGGATAACTACTCCTGGACAGGCAGAGGTTGGGATCCTAGGATAACTACTCCTGGACAGGCAGAGGTTGGGATCCTAGGATAACTACTCCTGGACAGGCAGAGGTTGGGATCCTAGGATAACTACTCCTGGACAGGCAGAGGTTGGGATCCTAGGATAACTACTCCTGGACAGGCAGAGGTTGGGATCCTAGGATAACTACTCCTGGACAGGCAGAGGTTGGGATCCTAGGATAACTACTCCTGGACAGGCAGAGGTTGGGATCCTAGGATAACTACTCCTGGACAGGCAGAGGTTGGGATCCTAGGATAACTACTCCTGGACAGGCAGAGGCTGGGATCCTAGGATAACTACTCCTGGACAGGCAGAGGTTGGGATCCTAGGATAACTACTCCTGGACAGGCAGATGCTGGGATCCTAGGATAACTACTCCTGGACAGGCAGAGGTTGGGATCCTAGGATAACTACTCCTGGACAGGCAGAGGTTGGGATCCTAGGATAACTACTCCTGGACAGGCAGAGGTTGGGATCCTAGGATAACTACTCCTGGACAGGCAGAGGTTGGGATCCTAGGATAACTACTCCTGGACAGGCAGAGGTTGGGATCCTAGGATAACTACTCCTGGACAGGCAGAGGTTGGGATCCTAGGATAACTACTCCTGGACAGGCAGAGGTTGAGTTGCGGCTGTTAGGGTGGCGTAGCGTTTAATCACTGCTATGGTCAGGACAGAAGGGCACAGACTGGTAATGAAGAGATACGAGGGTGTCGATGAGGCTGGCGCAGGACACGCTGGGAGGGTCTGATATTTCCCATTCGCTTGTCTGCTTACGCTCAGCTGCCACGTACAGACTGGCATTTGGCTTTATAGAAGAAATCCTTCCCATAATAAATCCTGTGATAATCTTGCTCAGATCCTTCTCAATGTACAGAGACTATAAAAAAAGAATTGTGTGAATTCCTTGGCTGCCCAGAGCTGCTGATCGGGCACTGTACACCCCTGTGCCAGGAGGGGGCGCTCTAGGCTCAAACACGTGGCAGGACACAGTGACACGGTTTAGGGGAGCAATTATGACAACATCAAATCAATTATGTGGTCTTGTGTCCGCGCTCATCATCACTGTCTCCTGTTCTGACAGCAATCAATGAGCTGACACTAGCGAGGAGTCCGGCTGACAGCCCCCCACGATGAGGAGAAGCGCAACACGGCTTCTACCAACTGTATCCAGACAAGCCCTGGATGTATACGCTCAGCTCCGAGGGATGCATGCTGCACAGGTTGTGATGTGCCCCATCCCACAGGTCACCCTCGCGCTGCCCGCCTGTAGGCACCGGTCACACAGCAGGTCACAGACATGATTTCACCGTCTGCACCCAAAGCCCTGGACAAACGCCACGATTACTCCTCTGGGTAACTCTGGAATCAGAGCTCAGGAATATTTCATCTTTTGATTGACTTTACAAGAATAAATATGTGCAGACCGGTGAGATCATGGGGCAAGAGAGAGCCGGACTGGAAGGAAGCCAACAGGAGCATAAATTATAACGCTGCTCACAATCAATACCCCACACAAGAGCAGAGCTGAACTCCCAACACAGAGATCATGGTGAACCCATAAGTGTGAAGAGGGGCTGTCCCCAAAAAAATATATTAACTATTCATCCTCCCCACCTCCGGACAACACTAACCCAAAAAGCCTCACCACCTCCGGACAACACTAACCTAAAAAGCCTCACCACCTCCCGACAACGTTCACCCAAAAGCCTCACCACCTCCGGACACACTAACCTAAAAGCCTCACCACCTCCCGACAACGTTCACCCAAAAGCCTCACCACCTCCCGACAACACGCACCCAAAAAGCCTCACCACCTCCCGACAACGTTCACCCAAAAGCCTCACCACCTCCCGACAACACGCACCCAAAAAGCCTCACCACCTCCGGACACACTAACCCAAAAGCCTCACCACCTCCGGACAACACTAACCTAAAAAGCCTCACCACCTCCGGACAACACTAACCTAAAAAGCCTCACCACCTCCCGACAACGTTCACCAAAAAGCCTCACAACCTCCCGTCAACGTTCACCCAAAAGCCTCACCACCTCCCGACAACACTTACCCAAAAAGCCTCACCACCTCCGGACAACACTAACCAAAAAGCCTCACCACCTCCCGACAACACTTACCCAAAAAGCCTCACCACCTCCGGACAACACTAACCAAAAAGCCTCACCACCTCCCGACAACGTTCACCAAAAAGCCTCACAACCTCCCGTCAACACTACCCCAAAAGCCTCACCACCTCCCGACAACACTTACCCAAAAAGCCTCACCACCTCCGGACAACACTAACCCAAAAGCCTCACCACCTCCCGACAACGTTCACCCAAAAGCCTCACCACCTCCCGACAACACTAACCCAAAAGCCTCACCACCTCACGACAACACGCACCCAAAAGCCTCACCACCTCCTGACCACGCTCATCCAAAAGTCTGACCACCTCCTGACCACGCTCATCCAAAAGCCTCACCACCTCCCGACAACGTTCACCCAAAAGCCTCACCACCTTCTGACCACGCTCATCCAAAAGCCTCACCACCTCCCGACAACGTTCACCAAAAAGCCTCACCACCTCCCGACAACACGCACCCAAAAGTCTCACCACCTCCTGACCACACTTACCCAAAAGCCTCACCACCTCCTGACCACACTCATCCAAAAGTCTCACCACCTCCTGACCACGCTCATCCAAAAGCCTCATCACTTCCTGATAAGACTCACCCCAAAAGCCTCACCACCTCCCGACAACACACAAAAGCCTCAACACTTCCCACACACGCTCACTCAAAAGCCTCACCACCTCCAGACCATGCTCACCCAAAAGCCTCACCACTTCCGACCATGCTCACCCAAAAGCCTCACCAGCTCCCATACATGCTCACCCAAAAGCCTCACCAGCTCCCAATAACACTTACTTAAAACCACCACTATAGACTTTTGACAACTCTCCCCAAAACCTTACTCATCTCCTGATATCATTCACCCCATTCCCTATAATCAGGGCCATCATCCAGGCATTACTTGCATTACTGATGTATGGGGCCCGGGGGTGCAGGGGACCCGTCGATGCAAGTGCCTTATTCAGCTGGATATGCATCTGAGGGAGCACATCTAGCTGAAATGTAGCTCAAAGTTCAGTTGGATCCTTGCACTGCAATATAAGCTACTAGCCAAACAGTACGGCAACTACGTCGGCGAGACCGTGACTGGGGGCAGCATATGACAGTGACAATTTTTTTTTTTGTTTTCTTTTATGCATTGGAGACAAAATGGGGACTATATATACCAAAATGGGGACATACGTACCAGGATGGGACCCATGATGGGGACATATATTCCAGGATGGGACCCAGGAGAGGACCATGTATATCAGGATGGGGCCAATGATGAGGACATATATACCAGGATGGTGACATATATACCAGGATGAGGAGATATATACCAGTAAGGGTTCAAGGATAAGGACATATATACCTGCATGGGGGACATATATACCACGATGGGAACATATATACAAGGATCGGGCCCAGGATGAGGACATATATACTAGGATGGGGTACATATTTTCCAATTAGTTGCCCAGGATTGGGGACATTAGGCCATAACGTGGGGTGAGGGGGGGGGCTACTCTTATCTTTATAAGATTTAGAATGCTATGAGAGCCCATATATCTGACCAACATGTAGGGTGGGTGGGGGTAGATCCTAATTTTGCAATGGGGCCCATAGGACTCTAGTTAAGCCACTGGTCCCAGTCACACCTTAGATTGTATGGTGGCAGCAGCACAGGTGCGTCTGACTTCAGTGAGGTCAGACGCTGCTGGCTTGCCACCTGTACCTAAGCTGCCAGCACGCAAAGGGCCCTTTCGGCACATTATATGCAGGAGTTGAGGGCCCGAAAGTGATTAGATGTGTGCAGCCAACAGCTCGCCCATCCATTCAGAGTGTCACAGCTCACCTCTTCTCCATGTATAGAAAACTCTCCCTAAGAAACAGAGTTCCCGGTGATGTCTTGTGCTATATATACACCTGCATATGTCCAATGTGCATATCTCCAAACAGGCAAGAGAGCAGTTTACATAAATGTACAGAAAACCGAATACAATAATCTGAAAAAAAATAAATAAATAAAGGAAAAAGTAATAAAGCGAGCGTCACTATACTTACTGAGTCATGGGCGCGGCTGTAACGTGCTGGGTCTGGACGCACGGCTGGGGGCTGCAGCCTGTAGCCGTGGTTTTATCTGTGCTGGTATCATAACATGGGGGGTCCCTAGAACTAACTGTACGCTATAGACATGCCCATCTGTGATTGGAAGTGTCAGGCTGTCACTCAGCATGGGGACGTGTCTGGCTTCAACCAATCACAGACCCCAATGGCCGGGAGAAGCAGTGAATATGCAATGAAGGTAATGAGCGGCCCCAGAAGTGAATGATTGGCCGCGGGAGCAGTGTGACGCCGCAGTGAATCGGTAAGTATGAAGCCTTTGCTCCTACCCTTTGCGACAAATTCTGATCCCTATACATTATTTGGGGACCACCATCTGGCCAGATACCAGAGATCAATCCCCCGACGACCCTGAGTCTACGTGGGATTGATCTGCCAGTCCTCTGAAACGCAGGGACCAAACGCACAAAGAATTGACCTGCTGCATCTTTGTGGTCACCACAAAACTGCAGCCAAAAAAAGCTGCAATGTGCGACAAAAGTGAAATCTCAGACTTTGCTGGGGAAGGAAATGTATGTAGTTTGGTGACCAAAACAGCACCTGAAAAACGCAGCAAAAAATGCAGCGTGCGCATGGAGCCTACTCCTCTCTCTGACAATAACTTGCGCTGCTCGAGGCACCACATCTAATCACACATACAGAAACCAGAATAACAGCATCATTGGCCCTGGCCTCCATCTCTCCAGGTCTTAAGGCTGCTTTACACGGTACGACCGATTGTGCAATTTCACAATCGATCGCACCCGCCCTGTCCTTTTTGCGTCACGGGCAAATCGCTGCCCGTGGCACACTAAGTCGGTAACCCCCCGTCACACGCACTTACCTCCCGTCCGACCTCGCTGTGGGCGGCGAACGTCCACTTCCTGGAGTGGGAGGGACGTTCGGCGTCACAGCGACGTCACACGGCCGCCGGCCAATAGAAGCGGAGGGGCGGAGATGAGCGGGACGTAAACATCCCGCCCACCTCCTTCCTTCACATAGCCGGCGGCGGCCGCGGGTTGCAGGCAAGCTTTGTTCATCGTTCCCGGGGTGTCACATGGAGCGGCGTGTGCTACCCCGGGAACGATGAACAATTAAATAATACTATGAAACCTAGCGACCAGTACACGACTCACGATTTGTGAGCGATACTGTGTCGCTAGGAGGTGTCACACAGGCCGGCATCGCCAGCGATGCCGGATGTGCGTCACAAAAACTGTGACCCCGATGATCTATCGCACGATAGATCTTCTGGTGTAAAGCAGCCTTTACTTTGATACAATGGCGAACAAAAAGGTAACAATGTTTTGAGCTTAGACTTTCAGGCTCCAAATCTCACCATTAGAGATGAGCGAACCTGAGGTTCAAGGTTCGGGTTTGGAAACTGACTTTCAAAAAAAATAAAGTTCAGGTTTGAAGTTTGAGTGAGTTACGAGTGCAAACTGAAGTGAGCCACGCTGTGTGCGAGTATGAGTGGTGCTCAGCCCCGTGCGAGCCGCGCTGTGCGTGAGTATGAGTGGTGCTCAGCCCCGTGCGAGCCACGCTGTGCCTGGTTATGAGTGGTGCTCAGCCCTGTGCGAGCCGCGCTGTGCCTGGTTATGAGTGGTGCTCAGCCCTGTGCGAGCCGCGCTGTGCCTGGTTATGAGTGGTGCTCAGCCCTGTGTGAGAAGCGCTGTGCGTGAGTATGAGTGGTGCTCAGCCCGTGTGAGCCGCACTGTGCGTGAGTATGAGTGGTGCTCAGCCCCATGCGAGCCGTGCTGTGCGTGAGTATGAGTGGTGCTCAGCCCTGTGCGAGCCGCGCTGTGCCTAGTTATGAGTGGTGCTCAGCCCTGTGTGAGAAGCGCTGTGCGTGAGTATGAGTGGTGTTCAGCCCTGTGTGAGAAGCGCTGTGCGTGAGTATGAGTGGTGTTCAGCCCTGTGTGACAAGCGCTGTGCGTGGGTATGAGTGGTGCTCAGCCCGTGTGAGCCGCGCTGTGCGTGAGTATGAGTGGTGCTCAGCCCCGTGCGAGCCGCGCTGTGCCTGGTTATGAGTGGTGCTCAGCCCTGTGTGAGAAGCGCTGTGCGTGAGTATGAGTGGTGTTCAGCCCTGTGTGAGAAGCGCTGTGCGTGAGTATGAGTGGTGCTCAGCCCTGTGTGAGAAGCGCTGTGCGTGAGTATGAGTGGTGCTCAGCCCGTGTGAGCCGCGCTGTGCGTGAGTATGAGTGGTGCTCAGCCCCGTGCGAGCCACGCTGTGCCTGGTTATGAGTGGTGCTCAGCCCTGTGTGAGAAGCGCTGTGCGTGAGTATGAGTGGTGTTCAGCCCTGTGTGACAAGCGCTGTGCGTGGGTATGAGTGGTGCTCAGCCCCGTGCGAGCCGCGCTGTGCCTGGTTATCAGTGGTGCTCAGCCCTGTCTGAGAAGCGCTGTGTGTGAGTATGAGTGGTGCTCAGCCCTGTGCGAGCCGCGCTGTGCCTGGTTATGAGTGGTGCTCAGCCCTGTGTGAGAAGCGCTGTGCGTGAGTATGAGTGGTGCTCAGCCCTGTGCGAGCCGCGCTGTGCGTGAGTATGAGTGGTGCTCAGCCCTGTGTGAGAAGCGCTGTGCGTGAGTATGAGTGGTGCTCAGCCCGTGTGAGCCGCGCTGTGCGTGAGTATGAGTGGTGCTCAGCCCTGTGTGAGAAGCGCTGTGCGTGAGTATGAGTGGTGCTCAGCCCGTGTGAGCCGCGCTGTGCATGAGTATGAGTGGTGCTCAGCCCTGTGTGAGAAGCGCTGTGCGTGAGTATGAGTGATGCTCAGCCCTGTGTGAGAAGCGCTGTGCGTGAGTATGAGTGATGCTCAGCCCTGTGCGAGCCGTGCTGTGCGTGAGTATGAGTGGTGTTCAGCCCTGTGTGAGAAGCGCTGTGCGTGAGTATGAGTGGTGCTCAGCCCGTGTGAGCCGTGCTGTGCGTGAGTATGAGTGGTGCTCCGCCCTGTGCAGTGTTTGAACAGCGCACACGAAGTTTGGGGTCCCTTAGATATTTCCTTATTTTTGAAAGAAATGTACTTTTTGTTGCAGTGAAGCTCACATTCTACTACACAGAAATCCCCTCTATACATTATAATGTGGTAAATGACTATTCAGCTGCAGACGTCTGGTTTTTAATGCAATATCTACATAGGTGTATAGAGGCCCATTTCCAACAACCACCACTCCAGTGTCTAATGGTACATTGTGTTTGCTGTGTTAGAAGGCTAATGGATGTTTAGAAATTCCTTGAAAACCCTTGTACAGGTATGTTAGCACAGCTGAAAAGTTTTGCTGATTAGAGAAGCTATAAAACTGACTGTCCTTTGAGCTAGTTGAGAATCTGGAGCATTACATTTGTTGGTTCCATTAAACTCTGAAAATGGCCAGAAAAAGAGAACTTTCATGTGAAACGCGACAGTCTATTCTTGTTCTTAGAAATGAAGGATATTCCATGCGAGAAATTGCCAAAAAACTGCAGATTTCCTACAACGGTGTGTACTACTCCCTTCAGAGGAGAGCACAAACAGGCTGTAACCAGAGTAGAGAGAAGTGGAGGCCGCGCTGCACAACTGAGCAACAAGACAAGCACATTACAGTCTCTAGTGTGAGAAATCCACGCCTCACAGGTCTTCAACTGGCAGCTTCATTACATAGAACCCGCAAAACACCAGTGTCACCGTCTACAGTTAAGAGGCGACTCCGGGATGCCGGCCTTCAGGACAGAGTGGCAAAGAAAAAGCCATATCGGAGACTGGCTAATAAAAGGAAAAGATTAATATGGGCAAAAGAACACAGACATTGGACTGATTGGAAAAGAGTGTTATGGACAGACGAATCCAAGTGTGAGGTGTTTGGATCACACAGAAGAACATTTGTGAGACACAGAACTACTGAAAAGATGCTGGAAGACTGCCTAACGCCCTCTGTCAAGCATGGTGGAGGTAATGTGATGGTCTGGGGTTGCTTTGGTGCTGGTAAAGTGGGAGAGTTGTACAAGGTAAAAGGGATTTTGAATAAGGAAGGCTATCACTCCATTTTGCAACGCCATACCCTGTGGACATCGCTTTATTGGAGCCAATTTCATCCTACAACAGGACAATGACCCAAAGTCACCTCTAAATTATACATGCACTATTTAGGGAAGAAGCCGGCAGCAGGTATCTATCTGTAATGGAGAGGGCAGCCCAGTCACCAGATCTCAACCCTATAGAGCTGTTGTGGGAGGAGCTTCACCGTACAGTGCCAAAAAGTGCCCATCAAGCCAATCCAACTTGTGGGAGGGGGGGGGGGAAGCATGGAGGGAAATATCTCCAGATTACCTCCGCAAATTAACAGCTAGAATGCTAAAGCTCTGCAAAGCTGGAATTGCTGCAAAGGAGCGATCTGTGCCGAAAGCCAAGTGTGAAGAGAAAATTATTATTTCACCTAAACATCATTATTTCTGCCCTCGTCACTGTCTGGACGATATTTTCTATTCATTATGCAGTTCATCTGATAAATAACAGTAGGATATTCATGGAAAAGACATGCGTGACCCCAAACTTTTGCACTGTAGTGTATATACAGTATATTTTTTTCAAAACCCCGCCCACCTTCCCCTGGACATGTTCTGCCTATGGCTGGCAGCATGTAGGTGGAGCCGCGAACTGCCCAATTACTGACTTCCATGGAGGTTGGGATCAAGTCAAGGTCAAAAACCCAATTTTTTTCAACTAAGGTTCGAATGTACCCGGCAAACCAAACTTCCAAAAGGTTCTCTCATCTCTACAGCTCTGAGCGTGAGACGACCGTCATTTTATAGACAATCATCTCGGCTTCTCATAAATAAATGTGACTGCAGATATTTATCATATGATTAGTTCTGGAGATTCTAGTCATGTCACTGCATTGTTACTGTTTTGCTCCTAAAAATCTAATTTTTAAGATTTGTTAGTATTTTATAAATCCACCTTTGGCTTTCACCTCTGCCTGAACCCTCCTGGACTCTCCATCATATTCAAGCATGTCTCCCCCGAAATCTGACCCCAGGTCTCTTCTCCACGTTCCCAGTGTTGGTGTATACTGGGCAGGTCTCTTCTCCATGCTCCCAGTCTTGGTATATACTGGTCAGGTCTCTTCTCCACGTTCCCAGTGTTGGTGTATACTGGTCAGGTCTCTTCTCCATGCTCCCAGTCTTGGTGTATACTGGTCAGGTCTCTTCTCCACATTCCCAGTGTTGGTGTATACTGATCAGGTCTCTTCTCCACGTTCCCAGTGTTGGTGTATACTGGTCAGGTCTCTTCTCCATGTTCCCAGTGTTGGTGTATACTGGTCAGGTCTCTTCTCCACGTTCCCAGTGTTGGTGTATACTGGTCAGGTCTCTTCTCCATGTTCCCAGTGTTGGTGTATACTGGTCAGGTCTCTTCTCCATGTTCCCAGTGTTGGTGTATAGTGGTCAGGTCTCTTCTCCACATTCCCAGTGTTGGTGTATACTGGTCAGGTCTCTTCTCCACGTTCCCAGTGTTGGTGTATACTGGTCAGGTCTCTTCTCCATGTTCCCAGTGTTGCTGCATACTGGTCAGGTCTCTTCTCCATGTTCCCAGTGTTGGTGTATAGTGGTCAGGTCTCTTCTCCACATTCCCAGTGTTGGTGTATACTGGTCAGGTCTCTTCTCCACATTCCCAGTGTTGGTGTATACTGGTCAGGTCTCTTCTCCACGTTCCCAGTGTTGGTGTATACTGGTCAGGTCTCTTCTCCACATTCCCAGTGTTGCTGCATACTGGTCAGGTCTCTTCTCCATGTTCCCAGTGTTGCTGCATACTGGTCAGGTCTCTTCTCCATGTTCCCAGTGTTGGTGTATACTGGTCAGGTCTCTTATGTTCCCAGTGTTGGTGTATACTGGTCAGGTATCTTCTCCATGTTCCCAGTGTTGGTGTTATACTGGTCAGTTCTCTTCTCCACATTCCCAGTGTTGGTGTATACTGGTCAGGTCTCTTCTCCACATTCCCAGTGTTGGTGTATACTGGTCAGGTCTCTTCTTCATGTTCCCAGTGTTGGTGTATACTGGTCAGGTCTCTTCTCCATGTTTCCAGTGTTGGTGTATACTGGTCAGGTCTCTTCTTCATGTTCCCAGTGTTGCTGCATACTGGTCAGGTCTCTTCTCCATGTTCCCAGTGTTGGTGTATAGTGGTCAGGTCTCTTCTCCACATTCCCAGTGTTGGTGTATACTGGTCAGGTCTCTTCTCCACATTCCCAGTGTTGGTGTATACTGGTCAGGTCTCTTCTCCATGTTTCCAGTGTTGGTGTATACTGGTCGGGTCTCTTCTCCATGTTCCCAGTGTTGGTGTATACTGGTCAGGTCTCTTCTCCATGTTCCCAGTGTTGGTGTATACTGGTCAGGTCTCTTCTCCACATTCCCAGTGTCGGTGTATACTAGTCAGGTCTCTTCTCCACATTCCCAGTGTTGGTGTATACTGGTCAGGTCTCTTCTCCATGTTCCCAGTCTTGGTGTATACTGGTCAGGTCTCTTCTCCACATTCCCAGTGTCGGTGTATACTAGTCAGGTCTCTTCTCCACATTCCCAGTGTTGGTGTATACTGGTCAGGTCTCTTCTCCACGTTCCCAGTGTTGGTGTATACTGGTCAGGTCTCTTCTCCACATTCCCAGTGTTGGTGTATACTGGTCAGGTCTCTTCTCCACATTCCCAGTGTTGGTGTATACTGGTCAGGTCTCTTCTCCACGTTTCCAGTGTTGGTGTATACTGGTCAGGTCTCTTCTCCACGTTCCCAGTGTTGGTGTATACTGGTCAGGTCTCTTCTCCACGTTCCCAGTGTTGATGTATACTGGTCAGGTCTCTTCTCCACATTCCCAGTGTTGATGTATACCGGTCAGGTCTCTTCTCCACGTTCCCAGTGTTGGTGTATACTGGTTAGGTCTCTTCTCCACATTCCCAGTGTTGGTGTATACTGGTCGGGTCTCTTCTCCATGTTCCCAGTGTTGGTGTATACTGGTCAGGTCTCTTCTCCACGTTCCCAGTGTTGGTGTATACTGGTCAGGTCTCTTCTCCATGTTCCCAGTGTTGGTGTATACTGGTCAGGTCTCTTCTCCACGTTCCCAGTGTTGGTGTATACTGGTCAGGTCACTTCTCCACGTTCCCAGTGTTGGTGTATACTGGTCAGGTCACTTCTCCATGTTCCCAGTGTTGGTGTATACTAATCAGGTCTCTTCTCCACGTTCCCAGTGTTGGTGTATACTGGTTAGGTCTCTTCTCCACATTCCCAGTGTTGGTGTATACTGGTCGGGTCTCTTCTCCATGTTCCCAGTGTTGGTGTATACTGGTCAGGTCTCTTCTCCACGTTCCCAGTGTTGGTGTATACTGGTCAGGTCACTTCTCCACGTTCCCAGTGTTGGTGTATACTGGTCAGGTCACTTCTCCATGTTCCCAGTGTTGGTGTATACTAGTCAGGTCTCTTCTCCAGCCCAGAGGAACCCTCGACAGTAAGAGGAGGGGGCATAGGACTGAGCCCTGAGGAACCGCACCCTTAAGGTTGTGGTTCCTCAGGGTTCAGTCCTAGGCCTCCTCCTCTTACTGTCGGGGTTCCTCAGATGTTAGTACTAGGCCCACTCCTCCTACTGTAGGGGTTCCTAAGGATTCAGTACAAGGTCCACTCCTCCTACTGGCAGGGTTCCTCAGAGCGCAGTACCAGGCCCACGCCTCTTATTGTCAAGGTTCAAGTCCCAGGTTCCGAAACCTTGAGATTGAGGTTCCTCAGGGCTCAGTCCTCGGTCCCATAATCTTCCTGTCGAGGGTCCTCAGAGCTCAGTCCAAGATCTTCTCCTATTGTCAGAGTTCCTCAGGGTTCAGTACGAGGTCTACTCCTCTTATTGTCAGGGTTCCGTCCCGGGTTCCATAACCTTGAGGTTGAGGCTCAGTCCTTGGCCTCATAATCTTCCTGTCGGGGTTCCTCAGGGCTCAGTCCCAGGTCTCCTCCTTTTACTTTCAGGTTCCACAGGGCTCAGTACTAGGCCCCCTCTTCTTCCTGTCGGTGTTCCTCAGGGTTCAATCCTAGGTCCCCTCCTCATACTTTCAGGGTTCTTCAGTGCTTATTACTAGGTCCCCTCTTATTTCAGGAGTTCCTCAGGGTTCAGTACTAGACCCCCTCCTCTTACTGTAAGGGTTCCTTAGGGTTCAGTCCTAGGCTACTGTGAGGTAAATCCGGAGATATGACGATAAATCATGATATTCAAGTTATGTCAGGAAGCCCTCTCCTGGTGTCACCCCCCCTTTCCTTCACACAACTCCTTCAATCAGAAAATTTACCACAGGGATAAACGGTTTGTTTAGCAGATAGGTGTCAAAGGAACTGGTCTGTGTTCCACTTACACCTCCATGGCCATCTCCTGTGATATGGAGATTAGATGATGTGGGAACAATGGACACAGGATGACTCCCTGCCGTGACCCTGTGGTAGGGGCTGCTATCTAATTAGCAAGCTTGGAAGTATCCAGACAGAACGACTCCAGTAAAATATGGTTCATATCTCGCAAGCCATATTTCCGATAAATATGGCAACCATAAAAATGGTGTCTCTGCATGCGGACGATGCTGGCACACCTTTTTTATGGGAGTAGGACATCGGGAAGTACCCCAGGCGTGATATCCGCCAATGGGGAACTAGTAGACAAGTCATGAGTCCTCTCGTTCTGTAGCTAAATTCATAACTGTCACAATGAGAGCGTTGGCGTCCGCCTACGACGCTCCCAGGCAAAGTTATGGCCCATATTCCATGTTGTGGATATTGTCCATAACTCCAGCCAGGGGTGGAGCAGTGCTCCCTCTGAGGTCACTAAGGTAGGAGGGGACCTGGATTTGCCCAGGTTGATAACCCTACTTCGGCCATTTTCCAGTGTTCTTTCGCTGGGGGTCACGTGTAGGAAACATCTGTGGGAAGGATCCTAGAAACCTGGTTTACAGCGCCCCCCTGTGGCCAGACGCACAAGGTAACTGCTGGAACTGTGTATGCCTGTTTGTAAACCATGCTTTATCTGTAACTGTACTCTGACATATGTATATTCTGTAGATTCCCTATTGTATATATTGTAGTTCTAGTGTGCTTTAGGCTGATTAAATTATATAATTAATCTTGGGCTGTTCTGTTATCTCGATCTTGAATCCCACGTCCGTGTGTTCGGCTAATAGTTACCGTGAAGCGGTTGGTGGCAGCGAGTTTGTGCCAAGGATTATTGTGGGGAGGCCAGTGAGATTCGGGGAGATTTTATATATTCCGCCCGCGGAGGTCGGGGGAATATATACCCTACTCTCACCGGGGACCCTTCAATAATCGGCATAAGTAGTATAGAGGCCTCCTTGCTTATTGTCGGGCAATTCCATAATTGGCCTGACTATAAGAGGGGCGCTAGAGAGCGCGTCACGTGCTCTGTCTGTCGGTCGGGAGGTATAAAGGAGGGGTGACCCCCACTTGTTACCCCCCGATTGTTACGTACTGGTAGCCAGCGCGGGGGATTTCTGAGTGACCCCCCCCGGTGGTTCGTGACATATTGGTGGCAAGCGGTGGGATCGAGATAATAGTGTGTGTGTGAGACCCATACTCCCAGACACTAAAGACTGCCTGCAGCAGCTGTGGCTGCTGGGGTCTTCAGACTAGCTCAACACTAGAGTGTCAGAGTGCAGATACTGTAAGGTGTGTGGGTGCATCAGGTGTCAGTTCTGTGTCAGTGACCAAAAGTCTGCAAGAATGGCTGATGGCACCAGGAGCAGAGCTATGCAACTGGCCAATGCTAAAGCAGGAGCCGAAGAGAGGGAGGACGGTGCTGTGGACAATAATGAGGAGGTTGCCCACGAGTCCTCCAGGAGCTCGACGCTAGAAAACCGTTCTGCAGAGGACAGCGCACAACCTGGCAATTATGGACAAGATGAGGAGCAGCTCACCCAAGGGTCCTCAACGAGCCAGATGCCAGCCCTCCGCTCTGCAATGGACAGTGAATCACCAGGCTCCGCAGCGGGCCGCAGATCACCACGTGCCATTCCACCGAGCCTGGGAGGCTCGGATAGCCTTCTTCAAATGGCTATGGCCCTTCTCCAGGCTGGAGACCAGGAGGGCTACAAGGAACTCCTGGCAGAGCGCAGGGCAGAGCGGCAGGCAGCGCGTGAAGAGCGCCAGGCAGAGCGTGAGGCTGCGGAGCGACGGCAACAGGCAGACCGTGACCACCAGCTGCAGCTAGCTCAGCTCCGGCCCTCATCAGCCACACGTGACCTTCAAGACACCAAACTTCCAAAGGTCCGTGTTGAGGACTTCCCAGTGCTGGAGAAGGATGGAGACTTGGACTCTTTCTTGACTGCTTTTGAACGGACTTGCCTGCAGCACCATCTGGACAAGGACCAGTGGGCCAAATACCTGACCCCCCGTTTAAGGGGTAAGGCCCTGGATATCCTTGGGGACTTGCCTGCTGAGGCAGATCAGGGCTACGACACCATCAAGCGGGCCCTGATCCAACAGTACAACCTCACTCCAGAGTCCTACCGCAAGAAGTTCCGGAGCCTACAGAAGGGACCAAAGGACTCCTGGGCTGACCACCGGCGGGCACTTGCCCGAGCTGCCGACCACTGGACCCAAGGCCTGCAGCTTTCCACCGGACCGGAGATCCTGGACTTGTTCATCACGGAGCAACTCTTGTGGAACTGCCCTGAGGATCTCCGCCAGTTCATCCGAGACCAGAAGCCAAAGGGGTCCACGGCTACAGCTGCCCTGGCCGATGACTACACCAACAATCGGGCTCCTGAGGCCAGGAGAGCAGCCACCAGCAGCACCTGGAGAGGGGGTAAGATGAACTCTGCGACTGCCCCACCTGCCCCTAGACTGCAGGGGGTGTCCCCCTCACCTCCCCTCTCCAGGCCCGTGGCAGAACCAAGACGGTGCCACCAGTGCAACTTACCTGGACACTTCAAGGCCATGTGCCCTCAGCGTCCCAAGGCCCCGGCTCCGTCCCCGTCCCAAGGGCCGCCCAAGGTGTATTGTGTGGGTGGGGGTGGTGGTAGGTCCCTGGACAGCTTCCAACCTGTCACCGTCGGCCAGTCTGTGACCATAGGACTGCGAGACAGCGCCTCGGAGGTGACTCTGGTGCGGCCTGAGATGGTGTCCCCCCAAGACTTGATACCTGGAAAAACCCTCGCTGTCTCCGGGATTGGAGGCATTGACCCGGCGCTGCCTGTTGCTGGCATTTATGTGGACTGGGGCGCAGGGCGAGGGGTGAGAGAGGTGGGGGTAACTGATCGGATCCCTGCAAACGTGCTACTTGGGACAGATTTGGGGCAGATAACCTCCCAGTTTGGGCCCCCCCCAAGGGCTGAACCTTCAGCCAGTACTGACGTGCCTCCGGACAATGTTAATGTGTTATCTATGAATGATGTAAGGGAGGAGGGAGTGAACTCTGATATTTCTGCTTGCATAGACACCATAGACACACACTCAGCTGCAGCTGTGACAGGGGAGGGGGTCAGAGAAAGGTGTGACAATGCCTCTACAAGTAATCAGCCTGTGAGCTGGGATCTGTTGCCCTCTGCAGGGATAAGCAGAGAGCAGGGCGCTGCAGGGGGAGGACCAGTGTGTGGGGTGGGGGCTACCACAGCAAATGTGGGGTCCCCAGAGATTTCACAGTGGGGTTCTGTTGCTGCAGGGGGGGAACAGGCAGGTGAGATTGGGGCCGGTCCCGGAGCGGAAGTGCTCCCAGGTAAGATCTCGGTGCAGGGTTCCCCCACAACCGGGGTGTCAGGAAGCCAGGTAGGTCTGCCTGAACCGGCGACTTGGTCAGGAACGGAGGAGGAGCAGGCACGACCCACGGTCGCAGCGGCTGTGGCCGCTGTCACCCGCAGTGGGAGTGCTGGAAGCCAAGGGGCCTCCCGGAGGTCCGATAGCTCTCCCCCTTCTGACCAAGTGGCAGCCGAGTCAGGTGGAGGCCAGGACACAGGTCCCGGGGTACTGACCGAAGATGTGACAGTCTCGTCGATTCTGGCCACATCTAGTCAGGGGTTTCAGGCAGCGTTAGAAGCTGACGACAGCCTGAAAGCTCTAAAGGTGCAGGCGGCACAGCCTCCCTCGGACTCGGACCCGGAGCGAGTGGTCTGGGACCAAGGACGGCTGTACCGGGTCACGGTCCAGCAGGGTTCACCGGAGGCGTGGCCCAGGGACCGACAGTTAGTGGTACCCTATCCGTTCCGGACGGAGTTGTTGCGGATCGCACATGAGATTCCGATGGCCGGACACCTAGGGATCGCTAAGACCAAGGCCAGGTTAAACCAGCATTTCTACTGGCCAAAAATGGGGGCCGATGTGGCTGCCTACTGCCGTTCGTGTGAAACCTGTCAGAGAGTGGGGAAGGCGGGGCCACACCCCAAAGCCCCACTGGTATCTCTGCCCATCATCGATGAGCCTTTCAGGAGGGTGGCTGTGGATCTGGTCGGCCCGCTGGCCATCCCCAGCAGCTCCGGGAAACGCTTCATACTGACGGTAGTGGACTATGCCACCCGGTACCCAGAAGCAGTGGCCTTGTCGTCCATTCGGGCTGACAAGGTGGCCACCGCATTGCTGGAGATTTTCTCCCGAGTGGGTTTTCCCCAGGAAATGCTCACTGACCGGGGGACCCAATTCATGTCCCAGCTGATGGAGGCCCTCTGTAAGCAAGTCCAGGTGCGACATCTGGTGGCCAGCCCGTACCATCCACAGACTAATGGCCTGTGCGAGCGGTTTAATGGCACCTTAAAGCAGATGCTTAAGATGTTGGTCGACTCCCATGGGCGTGACTGGGAGCGGTATCTCCCACACCTGTTATTTGCTTACCGGGAGGTTCCACAGGCCTCAACAGGATTCTCACCGTTTGAGCTCCTGTACGGGCGACGTGTGCGGGGCCCCCTGGCTCTGGTGAAAGAGGCTTGGGAAGGGGATTTGGCCACCCCTGGAGTGTCGGTTATCGAGTATGTCGTGCGCTTCCGGGACAAAATGCAGGCCTTGACGCAACTGGTACACGACAATATGGCTCAAGCCCAGGCCGATCAGAAGCGTTGGTACGACCAGAACGCTTGTGAGAGGACCTACCAAGTGGGTCAAAAGGTGTGGGTACTGGTCCCCGTACCACAGGACAAGCTTCAGGCAGCCTGGGAAGGCCCATACCTCGTGTACCAGCAGCTCAACCCTGTGACGTACCTGGTCACCCTGGACCCTGCCCGTGGAAGGCGGAAGCCCTTCCATGTGAACATGATGAAGGCACATCATGAGCGGGAGGCATGTGCGCTCCCCGTGTGCAACCTGCCCGAGGAGGGAGAAGCGGAAACCCTCTTGGATATGCTAGCCCAGGTTAGGGCAGGCGGATCCATTGAGGATGTGGAGGTTGGCCACCAGCTCTTGGAGGACCAACGGTCCCAGCTGTGGGCCACCCTACACCCCTTCCGGGGGTTGTTTACCAACCAGCCCGGAAGGACTGACTTGGCTGTCCATCACGTGGACACTGGGGATCATCCCCCGATCCGGCGTTCAGCATATCGGGTCTCCCTGGAGGTGCAGCAACACATGCGCCAGGAGATTGACGAGATGCTGAAGCTGGGGGTGATCCAGGCATCCAACAGCGCTTGGGCCTCGCCTGTAGTCCTCGTCCCTAAGAAGGACCGAACCACTCGGTTCTGCGTGGACTACAGGGGGCTCAATGCTGTCACGGTCGCCGATGCGTACCCAATGCCACGCATCGATGACCTGCTCGATCAGTTGGCCGGGGCTCAGTACCTGACCATCATGGATCTGAGCCGGGGATATTGGCAGATCCCCCTGACTCGCAAGGCCAGGGAACGCTCTGCCTTTATTACCCCATTTGGACTGTACGAGTCCACGGTGATGCCATTCGGGATGAGGAATGCCCCTGCCACCTTCCAGCGGATGGTCAACACCCTGCTCAAGGGACTTGAAGGGTACGCGGCCGCGTACCTGGATGACATTGCCGTCTTCAGTCCCACCTGGGAAGATCACCTAGAGCATCTAGCACAGGTGCTCAGGCGGATCCACCAGGCAGGTTTGACCATCAAGCCGGGAAAGTGTCAGCTGGCCATGAGCGAGGTCCAGTACCTCGGTCACCGGGTAGGCGGGAGAACACTGAAGCCCGAGCCTGAGAAAGTGGAGGCCGTCGCGTCCTGGCCCACCCCCAGGACCAAGAAGCAGGTGATGTCCTTCTTGGGGACCGCTGGGTACTATAGGAGGTTTGTTCCATGCTATAGTAGCCTGGCAAAGCCCTTGACGGACCTCACCAAGAAGAAGCTGCCCTCTGCAGTCGATTGGACAATGGACTGCGAGACAGCCTTCCGGGCCCTAAAGGACGCCCTGTCCAGCCCGCCCATGCTACAGGCAGCCGACTTCACGCGGCCGTTTGTAGTACAGACCGACGCCAGTGACTTCGGCCTCGGTGCGGTGCTCAGCCAGGTGGACTCTGCGAGCCAAGAGCACCCAGTCTTGTACCTGAGCAGGAAGCTGTTGCCAAGGGAAGTGGCCTATTCCACGATGGAAAAGGAGTGCCTGGCCATAGTGTGGGCCCTGCAGCGTCTGCAACCCTATCTATACGGGCGCCACTTCATCGTGGAGACGGACCACAATCCCCTCAGCTGGTTACACACTGTCTCCGGGACGAATGGCAGGTTGTTGCGATGGAGCCTTGCGCTCCAGCAATACAACTTCACCATTCGACACAAAAGCGGCCGTGACCACGGTAACGCAGACGGGCTGTCCCGACAAGGAGAGGTCGCGGACGGGCGCACGGGGGAACACCGGAGTGTGCTGCCCCCTAGCGCCCTCAAAAGGGGGGAGGTGTGAGGTAAATCCGGAGATATGACGATAAATCATGATATTCAAGTTATGTCAGGAAGCCCTCTCCTGGTGTCACCCCCCCTTTCCTTCACACAACTCCTTCAATCAGAAAATTTACCACAGGGATAAACGGTTTGTTTAGCAGATAGGTGTCAAAGGAACTGGTCTGTGTTCCACTTACACCTCCATGGCCATCTCCTGTGATATGGAGATTAGATGATGTGGGAACAATGGACACAGGATGACTCCCTGCCGTGACCCTGTGGTAGGGGCTGCTATCTAATTAGCAAGCTTGGAAGTATCCAGACAGAACGACTCCAGTAAAATATGGTTCATATCTCGCAAGCCATATTTCCGATAAATATGGCAACCATAAAAATGGTGTCTCTGCATGCGGACGATGCTGGCACACCTTTTTTATGGGAGTAGGACATCGGGAAGTACCCCAGGCGTGATATCCGCCAATGGGGAACTAGTAGACAAGTCATGAGTCCTCTCGTTCTGTAGCTAAATTCATAACTGTCACAATGAGAGCGTTGGCGTCCGCCTACGACGCTCCCAGGCAAAGTTATGGCCCATATTCCATGTTGTGGATATTGTCCATAACTCCAGCCAGGGGTGGAGCAGTGCTCCCTCTGAGGTCACTAAGGTAGGAGGGGACCTGGATTTGCCCAGGTTGATAACCCTACTTCGGCCATTTTCCAGTGTTCTTTCGCTGGGGGTCACGTGTAGGAAACATCTGTGGGAAGGATCCTAGAAACCTGGTTTACAGCGCCCCCCTGTGGCCAGACGCACAAGGTAACTGCTGGAACTGTGTATGCCTGTTTGTAAACCATGCTTTATCTGTAACTGTACTCTGACATAACTGTATATTCTGTCGATTCCCTATTGTATATATTGTAGTTCTAGTGTGCTTTAGGCTGATTAAATTATATAATTAATCTTGGGCTGTTCTGTTATCTCGATCTTGAATCCCACGTCCGTGTGTTCGGCTAATAGTTACCGTGAAGCGGTTGGTGGCAGCGAGTTTGTGCCAAGGATTATTGTGGGGAGGCCAGTGAGATTCGGGGAGATTTTATATATTCCGCCCGCGGAGGTCGGGGGAATATATACCCTACTCTCACCGGGGACCCTTCAATAATCGGCATAAGTAGTATAGCGGCCTCCTTGCTTATTGTCGGGCAATTCCATAATTGGCCTGACTATAAGAGGGGCGCTAGAGAGCGCGTCACGGGCTCTGTCTGTCGGTCGGGAGGTATAAAGGAGGGGTGACCCCCACTTGTTACCCCCCGATTGTGACGTACTGGTAGCCAGCGCGGGGGATTTCTGAGTGACCCCCCCCGGTGGTTCGTGACAGCTACCTCCTTTTACTTTCGGTTTTCCTCATAGCGCAGTACTAGGCCCCCTCCTCTAACTATCATGGTTCCTTGGGTCTCAGTCCTAGGTTGCTTCCACTTATTGTCAAGGCTCCTAAGGGTTCAGTCCTAGGTCCAATGACCTTACTATTGGAGTTCCTCAGGGCTCAATACTAGGCCCCCTCTTATGGTTGGGGTTACTCAGGGTTCAGTCCTAGGTCTCCTCCTCTTACTGTCAAGGTTCCTCAGGGCTTAGTCCTAGCCCCGTCCCCTTACTGTAAGAATTATTCAAGATTTAATCCTTGACCCTGTCCCCTTAGTATTGGGGTTCCTCAGGGCTCAGTACCAGACCCCCCCTCCTCTTATGGTCGGGGTTCCTCAGGGTTGAGTCCTAGGTTCTCTTCTCTTACTGTCAGAGTTCTTCAGGGCTCAGTCCTAGGTCTGCTCCTCTTACAGTCGAGGTTCCTCAAGTTTCAGTCCTAAGTCTCCTCCTGTTACTGTCGGGGTTCCTCAGGGTTCAGCCCTAGGTCCCCTCTTACTGTCGGGATTCCTCAGGGTTCAGTTCTAAGCCTTCCTCTTACTGTTGGGGTTCCACAGGGTCAGTCCTATTCCCGCTCCTCTTACTTTGTGGGTTCTTCAAGGTTCAATTTTTAGCCCCCACCCCTCCTCCTCTTTTCACTATACACTGCCCCATTGGACAAACCATCAGCAGATTTGGTTACCATCATCACCTCTATGCTGATTACACAGATTACACACATTGTCTTCTGATATCGCCACTGTAGTAATACACAAAACTATGGATTGTCTGTCCTCCGTCTCGACCATCTTGTCCTCCCTCTATCTCAAAATGAATCAATGCAAAACTGAACTCCTTATGTTTCCTCCGTGCACTATCCTACCAAAACCTGACATTGCCATTTCCTTGTGTGATTCTACCATAACTCCCCAGCAGCTCGCTCACTGTCTCGGAGTCATGTCTGACACAGATCTTTCCTTCACTCCTTATATCTGATCACTCACTCATTTTACCTGCATCTTAAAAACATCTCCAGAATCCGACCTTTTATCACCTTTGACTATGTCACGCTAATTTATTCTTGTCTGCACTACTGCAACTCTCCACTGATAAGTCTCCTGCTCATTAAACTCTCCCCTCTTTAATCCATCCAGCAGCCAGGATCATGTTCTGTCCAGCAGCCACACTGATACCTCCACCCTGTCGCAGCCATTGCACTGTTTACCCATCCGCTACAGAGTATAATATAAACTTATTGCTCTCACCCACAAAGCTCTCCACAGTTCTGCACCTCCCTGCTTCACCCTACTCATCCTCTCCACAGTTCTGCACCTCCCTGCTTCACCCTACCCATCCTCTTTACAGTTCTGCACCTCCCTGCATCTCATCTCTGTATCACCCTACTCGTCCTCTTCTCAGTTCTGCACCTCCCTACATATCCTCCTCATCTCTGTATCACACCACTCATCCTCTCTTCAGTTCTGCACCTCCCTACACCTCCCCTTCATCTCTATATTACAGTACTCATCCTCCGCAATGTTCTGCCCCTCCCTACATCCCCTCATCTCTGTATTAACCTACTCCTCCTCTCCACAGTTCTGCACCTCCCTACATCTCCTCCTCATCTCTATCACCTACCAGTCCTCTCCACAGTTCTGAATCCCTCTATCTCCTCCACATCTCTGTATCACTCTACCTGTCCTCTCCAATGTCCAGCACCTCCCTACATCTCCCCCTCATCTCTGTATTACAGTACTCATCCTCTCTACATCTCCCCCTCATCTCTGTATTACAGTACTCATCCTCTCTAATGTCCTGCACCTCTCTACATCTCCCCCTCATCTCTGTATTACAGTACTCATCTTCTCTACATCTCCCCCTCATCTCTGTATTACAGTACTCATCCTCTCTAATGTCCTGCACCTCCCTACATCTCCCCCTCATCTCTGTATTACACTACTCATCCTCTCTACATCTCCCCCTCATCTCTGTATTACAGTACTCATCCTCTCTAATGTCCTGCACCTCCCTACATCTCCCCCTCATCTCTGTATTACAGTACTCATCCTCTCTACATCTCCCCCTCATCTCTGTATTACAGTACTCATCCTCTCTACATCTCCCCCTCATCTCTGTATTACAGTACTCATCCTCTCTAATGTCCTGCACCTCCCTACATCTCCCCCTCATCTCTGTATTACACTACTCATCCTCTCTACATCTCCCCCTCATCTCTGTATTACAGTACTCATCCTCTCTAATGTCCTGCACCTCCCTACATCTCCCCCTCATCTCTGTATTACACTACTCATCCTCTCTACATCTCCCCCTCATCTCTGTATTACAGTACTCATCCTCTCTACATCTCCCCCTCATCTCTGTATTACAGTACTTACTTACAGTACTCATTATGGCCCAGGTCAGAGATCACACGCGGAGGAGGACACAAGGATGCTATGTATTATGGCCCAGGTCAGAGATCACACGCGGAGGAGGACACAAGGATGCTATGTATTATGGCCCAGGTCAGAGATCACACGCGGAGGAGGACACAATGATGCCATGTATTATGGCCCAGGTCAGAGATCACACGCGGAGGAGGACACAATGATGCTATGTATTATGGCCCAGGTCAGAGATCACACGCGGAGGAGGACACAATGATGCTATGTATTATGGCCCAGGTCAGAGATCACACGCGGAGGAGGACACAATGATGCCATGTATTATGGCCCAGGTCAGAGATCACACGCGGAGGAGGACACAATGATGCTATGTATTATGGCCCAGGTCAGAGATCACACGCGGAGGAGGACACAAGGATGCTATGTATTATGGCCCAGGTCAGAGATCACACACGGAGGAGGACACAATGATGCTATGTATTATGGTCCAGGTCAGAGATCACACATGGAGGAGGACACAATGATGCTATGTATTATGGCCCAGGTCAGAGATCACACGCGGAGGACGACACAATGATGCTATGTATTATGGCCCAGGTCAGAGATCACACGCGGAGGGCCACACAATAATGCCATGTATTATGGCCCAGGTCAGAGATCACACGCGGAGGAGGACACAATGATGCTATGTATTATGGCCCAGGTCAGAGATCACACGCGGAGGAGGACACAATGATGCTATGTATTATGGCCCAGGTCAGAGATCACACGCGGAGGAGGACACAAGGATGCTATGTATTATGGCCCAGGTCAGAGATCACACACGGAGGAGGACACAATGATGCTATGTATTATGGTCCAGGTCAGAGATCACACATGGAGGAGGACACAATGATGCTATGTATTATGGCCCAGGTCAGAGATCACACGCGGAGGACGACACAATGATGCTATGTATTATGGCCCAGGTCAGAGATCACACGCGGAGGGCCACACAATAATGCCATGTATTATGGCCCAGGTCAGAGATCACACGCGGAGGAGGACACAATGATGCTATGTATTATGGCCCAGGTCAGAGATCACACGCGGAGGAGGACACAATGATGCTATGTATTACGGCCCAGGTCAGAGATCACACGCGGAGGAGGACACAATGATGCTATGTATTATGGCCCAGGTCAGAGATCACACACGGAGGAGGACACAATGATGCTATGTATTATGGCCCAGGTCAGAGATCACACGCGGAGGAGGACACAATGATGCTATGTATTATGGCCCAGGTCAGAGATCACACACGGAGGAGGACACAATGATGCTATGTATTATGGCCCAGGTCAGAGATCACACACGGAGGAGGACACAATGATGCTATGTATTATGGCCCAGGTCAGAGATCACACGCGGAGGAGGACACAATGATGCTATGTATTATGGCCCAGGTCAGAGATCACACGCGGAGGAGGACACAATGATGCTATGTATTATGGCCCAGGTCAGAGATCACACGCGGAGGGGGACACAATGATGCTATGTATTATGGCCCAGGTCAGAGATCACACGCGGAGGGGGACACAATGATGCTATGTATTATGGCCCAGGTCAGAGATCACACGCGGAGGAGGACACAATGATACTATGTATTATGGCCCAGGTCATACAAATGTATGGACAGCAGGATCCTGCATATCAGAGTGCGCTCACTTATCCGAGAGTATTAAATGCTACAGGAGGCACCGACGCCGTACCCAGAAAGGGAGCCAAACAAGAGTGTAGCACCGGCATCCCTGCACCGCTCACCCTCCTCCTCCGTGTAGGGAGGCCCACTCACTCACCGCTGTGGCCGGCCCGCACCACACTGCCTGGCCTCCCCGCGGTCCTCTGATGGGTGTTCTCGACTTCCCCCACACAGGTCCTCCGGGAGAACTCCTAGGGGGTGCCCTTCTCTTAAAGGACCAGCATGTCAATTCCTGGAAGTGCCTCTCACTGAGAGGCACTGGGTACTTAAGGCACTCTCCCACTATAGAAGGTGCCTGAGCAGTGTGATTAGTTAGCGGTTTGCTCTCTAGCCAGCTAGTTTTCAGGTCCCCTTGTCCACGGTGCATCCTTGTGCCAGATTCCTTTCCGTTTCCAGGCCCCGTTGGTACACTTGTTTCCATCCACCCTAGCCATGATGTCTCTCAGCTTCCCCGGTGGTCCCAGCTATATTAGTGACTGTGTCCGTCTACGCTGGCCGTGCCATCTGCCTCAGGCTTCCTGGTGGTCCCTGGTGCACTAGAGACTGTCTGGTTGTGTCTGTTCCTGCCATAGAGGTCAGCTGCCACAGTCCTAGTTTCTGCTCTGGGATAGCACCTGGCATGTGCCTTGCGGTGGGTGCATAGAAAAGCCCCTCCTTCTAATGACGATTTGATGGGTGTAACATCAGCATTGGGTGCCAGTCTAATGTCATAATGTGAACATGGCCCAGCCATAAGCTGCCAGTGACTGGCAAGTCTGCAGTCAGCAGTATCATCTGTCAAGGCCACAGCAAGAAACGTCCTGTGTTGGTAATTGTTTAGCGCACAATTACTTCTACCCCTTGGATGTACACTGGCACGTTAGCGCTAACGCCAGGACCCCAGGATGTGGTTTTCTGTAGCACGCTGTGCAGCCCCCCACCTCTCCTGTCACAGGCCATGGTACGGAGTCTGTGTGCGCTGCCCGGGGCCCACAGACCGCTGCTGTCACCACCACTCACCTAACACACTGCGACACTTCCATGATACAGTGTGTAGTGCTGCCCGAGGCGAGGAGCACTGAGACACTTAACCCCTTCACTGCAAGGCTAACCATGTGCCACAATGGCCCCTGACAGCAAAGGGTATGTCTATAGGAGAGCAGCACCTGAGCTCGGACATGTTACTGCATCCACTCCAGCACCATATGCAAATATCAAAATTAGCATCATAAATATATCCTCTTATGCAAATATGGAGACTGCATAATGATGAGGGTGGGGCCGCTCCTTATCTGTGTGTGCAGGGGTCTCCCAGGACCCCATGAACTGAGAGGAGAGGGCTGCATGAGGAGATAACATTGTGTCTTCAGCCTCAGGTTTAGGGGTCACTTTGCTTCTGAATGGCCCTATATCTGCTGACCATAAACCATTCTGTTCCTATGCACTATAGGGCGGCATTTCCCACATTAACTGCATGTAACAAAGCGTCTGCAGAAAGAAAGCAAGAAGACGATCAGTCAGCGCGAGCGTCACACGAGGGGTTAATGTCGAAGTCTGTCTGAATTCTAATTGCCTGTAACGTGCTGCCCGTATCACACTGGACATCTTCTCCCGAGACATCAATCACCGCCGGTGTCAGCCAGGACCTTGTGATTGTCCTAGTGAGTGCGGAGCTCCTGTGGGCACTGCCAGCACCACCGCTCATCATCACCACCATCCCAACAGGAGCCCCTCCACCGCTCATCATCTCCACCATCCCAACAGGAGCCCCTCCACCGCTCATCATCACCACCATCCCAACAGGAGCCCCTCCACCGCTCATCATCACCACCATCCCAACAGGAGCCCCTCCACCGCTCAGCAGCTCCACCATCCCAACAGGAGCCCCTCCACCGCTCAGCAGCTCCACCATCCCAACAGGAGCCCCTCCACCGCTCAGCAGCTCCACCATCCCAACACATGAGTGCGGAGCTCCTGTGGGCACTACCAGCACCACCGCTCATCATCTCCACCATCCCAACAGGAGCCCCTCCACCGCTCACCAGCTCCACCATCCCAACACATGAGTGCGGAGCTCCTGTGGGCACTGCCAGCACCACCGCTCATCATCTCCACCATCCCAACAGGAGCCCCTCCACCGCTCATCATCTCCACCATCCCAACAGGAGCCCCTCCACCGCTCACCAGCTCCACCATCCCAACACATGAGTGCGGAGCTCCTGTGGGCACTGCCAGCACCACCGCTCATCATCATCTCCACCATCCCAACAGGAGCCCCTCCACCGCTCATCATCATCACCATCCCAACAGGAGCCCCTCCACCGCTCAGCAGCTCCACCATCCCAACACATGAGTGCGGAGCTCCTGTGGACACTGCCAGCACCACCGCTCATCATCATCTCCACCATCCCAACAGGAGCCCCTCCACCGCTCACCAGCTCCACCATCCCAACACATGAGTGCAGAGCTCCTGTGGGCACTGCCAGCACCACCGCTCATCATCTCCACCATCCCAACAGGAGCCCCTCCACCGCTCAGCAGCTCCACCATCCCAACACATGAGTGCGGAGCTCCTGTGGGCACTACCAGCACCACCGCTCATCATCTCCACCATCCCAACAGGAGCCCCTCCACCGCTCACCAGCTCCACCATCCCAACACATGAGTGCGGAGCTCCTGTGGGCACTGCCAGCACCACCGCTCATCATCTCCACCATCCCAACAGGAGCCCCTCCACCGCTCATCATCTCCACCATCCCAACACATGAGTGCGGAGCTCCTGTGGGCACTGCCAGCCCCACCGCTCATCATCTCCACCATCCCAACAGGAGCCCCTCCACCGCTCATCATCATCATCACCATCCCAACACATGAGTGCGGAGGTCCTGTGGGCACTGCCAGCCCCACCGCTCATCATCATCACCATCCCAACAGGAGCCCCTCCACCACTCAGCAGCTCCACCATCCCAACACATGAGTGCGGAGCTCCTGTGGGCACTGCCAGCACCACCGCTCATCATCTCCACCATCCCAACAGGAGCCCCTCCACCGCTCACCAGCTCCACCATCCCAACACATGGGTGCGGAGGTCCTGTGGGCACTGCCAGCCCCACCGCTCATCATCTCCACCATCCCAACAGGAGCCCCTCCACCGCTCACCAGCTCCACCATCCCAACACATGAGTGCGGAGCTCCTGTGGGCACTGCCAGCCCCACCGCTCATCATCTCCACCATCCCAACAGGAGCCCCTCCACCGCTCATCATCATCACCATCCCAACACATGAGTGCGGAGGTCCTGTGGGCACTGCCAGCCCCACCGCTCATCATCATCACCATCCCAACAGGAGCCCCTCCACCACTCAGCAGCTCCACCATCCCAACACATGAGTGCGGAGCTCCTGTGGGCACTGCCAGCACCACCGCTCATCATCTCCACCATCCCAACAGGAGCCCCTCCACCGCTCACCAGCTCCACCATCCCAACACATGACTGCAGAGCTCTTGTGGGCACTGCCAGCACCACCGCTCATCATCATCTCCACCATCCCAACACATGAGTGTGGAGCTCCTGTGGGCACTGCCAGCACCACCGCTCATCATCATCATCACCATCCCAACACATGACTGCAGAGCGCTTGTGGGCACTGCCAGCACCACCACTGCTCATCATCATCTCCACCATCCCAACACATGAGTGCGGAGCTCCTGTGGGCACTGCCAGCACCACCGCTCATCATCATCACCATCCCAACAGGAGCCCCTCCACCGCTCACCAGCTCCACCATCCCAACACATGAGTGCGGAGCTCCTGTGGGCACTGCCAGCCCCACCGCTCATCATCTCCACCATCCCAACAGGAGCCCCTCCACCGCTCAGCAGCTCCACCATCCGAACACATGGGTGCGGAGCTCCTGTGGGCACTGCCAGCACCACCGCTCATCATCTCCACCATCCCAACAGGAGCCCCTCCACCGCTCAGCAGCTCCACCATCCCAACACATGAGTGCGGAGCTCCTGTGGGCACTGCCAGCACCACCGCTCATCATCTCCACCATCCCAACAGGAGCCCCTCCACCACTCAGCAGCTCCACCATCCCAACACATGGGTGCGGAGGTCCTGTGGGCACTGCCAGCCCCACCGCTCATCATCTCCACCATCCCAACAGGAGCCCCTCCACCGCTCACCAGCTCCACCATCCCAACACATGAGTGCGGAGCTCCTGTGGGCACTGCCAGCCCCACCGCTCATCATCTCCACCATCCCAACAGGAGCCCCTCCACCGCTCACCAGCTCCACCATCCCAACACATGAGTGCGGAGCTCCTGTGGGCACTGCCAGCACCACCGCTCATCATCATCATCACCATCCCAACACATGAGTGCAGAGCTCTTGTGGGCACTGCCAGCCCCACCACTGCTCATCATCATCTCCACCATCCCAACACATGAGTGTGGAGCTCCTGTGGGCACTGCCAGCACCACCGCTCATCATCATCATCACCATCCCAACACATGTGTGGAGCTCCTGTGGGCACTGCCAGCCCCACCACTGCTCATCATCATCTCCACCATCCCAACACATGAGTGCAGAGCTCTTGTGGGCACTGCCAGCCCCACCACTGCTCATCATCATCATCACCATCCCAACACATGAGTGTGGAGCTCCTGTGGGCACTGCCAGCCCCACCACTGCTCATCATCATCTCCACCATCCCAACACATGAGTGCGGAGCTCCTGTGGGCACTGCCAGCACCACCGCTCATCATCATCACCATCCCAACACATGAGTGCGGAGGTCCTGTGGGCACTGCCAGCCCCACCGCTCATCATCTCCACCATCCCAACACATGACTGCAGAGCTCTTGTGGGCACTGCCAGCCCCACCACTGCTCATCATCATCTCCACCATCCCAACATATGAGTGCGGAGCTGGAGGAGTCACTCTGAGCCTACGTGCGACTGCACAGGAGGGGTCACTGATGCATTCTTACTGCAGCTTCCCGATGCAACATCTCACAAGACAGAAGTGATCCTCTGGGGTGCGGCGGCTCACTGCTGAAGACCAACCCCTGAGGGTTAGAAATTGCTCCCCAGCAGTTTGCACTCTCTTCCCATCCTCACTAATATTAGTGCCACTCTCATAGTTGCACACATCCTGCTGATTCATCTCTGGCAATGCAGAATTTGGCTCATATCTAATACAAGCTAGGTGGTCCCATGAGATTCATGGACCTCCAGTGGTCACACAGCAAGGCTCGTGGTCAACGCCCAGGCACTCCGATGTCATTTATTAGGGAAGGCGTATCGGGCCATAGAATGTGATGAGAATCCGGCTCACCTGTTGGGATCAGTGTGCACTGGCCAACATCACCTCTACAGGGAGATGTTGGGCGACTTCCGCCAGTCACCACTAGGAAGTATATAAAAGTAGCGGCGGCTTCCCACACACAGCCCGCCACAGACCCTCCATGTGACTCCACACAATGACATCCCATCTCCCCAGCAGTGTCCTTCCCAGCCCGCTGACCCGTCACTGATCCATGAGCACGTCGCACGCCTGGACACAGTGCAGAGTCAGCCGCACCCAGGAAGGGGTTAATAATCCATTAAATAACTGGAGACTGGGAAGCGGAGATAAGAGCAGAGAAACGAAAGATAAATGGAGGAGAAGAAGGGAGGGAGCGACAGACAGAGCGCAAAATACAAATGAGGAGAAAGAGGAAAAAACCTCCAAGAGAAAGAAAAGCCTCAGACATAAATCAGAGAGATAACGTCAGGGGGGATTTATCTCCCAGATGACAGAGGCCAGCAACCGCAGGCAACCACTGAGGATGTACGGGAGCGTGCACAACAGAGTGCAAGCTCTGCAGGCAAGGAGGAGCGCCAGCGAGGACGGCAGGAGAGGAACCGCGCCACTGAGGACAGAGCTCTGCAGGAGAGGAACTGCGCCACTGAGGACAGAGCTCTGCAGGAGAGGAACCGTGCCACTGAGGACAGCAGGAGAGGAACCGCGCCACCGAGGACAGCAGGAGAGGAACCGCGCCACCGAGGACAGCAGGAGAGGAACCGCGCCACTGAGGACAGAGCTCTGCAGGAGAGGAACCGCGCCACTGAGGACAGCAGGAGAGGAACCGCGCCACCGGAGGACAGAGCTCTGCAGGAGAGGAACCGTGCCACCGAGGACAGCAGGAGAGGAACCGCGCCACCGAGGACAGCAGGAGAGGAACCGCGCCACCGAGGACAGCAGGAGAGGAACCGCGCCACCGAGGACAGCAGGAGAGGAACCGCGCCACCGAGGACAGCAGGAGAGGAACCGCGCCACCGAGGACAGCAGGAGAGGAACCGCGCCACTGAGGACAGCAGGAGAGGAACCGCGCCACTGAGGACAGAGCAGGAGAGGAACCGCGCCACCGAGGACAGCAGGAGAGGAACCGCGCCACCGAGGACAGCAGGAGAGGAACCGCGCCACCGAGGACAGCAGGAGAGGAACCGCGCCACCGAGGACAGCAGGAGAGGAACCGCGCCACCGAGGACAGCAGGAGAGGAATCGCGCCACTGAGGACAGCAGGAGAGGAACCGCGCCACCGAGGACAGCAGGAGAGGAACCGCGCCACCGAGGACAGCAGGAGAGGAATCGCGCCACCGGAGGACAGAGCTCTGCAGGAGAGGAACCGTGCCACCGAGGACAGAGCTCTGCAGGAGAGGAACCGTGCCACTGAGGACAGAGCTCTGCAGGAGAGGAACCGCGCCACTGAGGACAGAGCTCTGCAGGAGAGGAACCGCGCCACCGAGGACAGAGCTCTGCAGGAGAGGAACCGTGCCACTGAGGACAGAGCTCTGCAGGAGAGGAACCGTGCCACTGAGGACAGAGCTCTGCAGGAGAGGAACCGCACCACCGAGGACAGAGCTCTGCAGGAGAGGAACCGTGCCACTGAGGACAGAGCTCTGCAGGAGAGGAACCGTGCCACTGAGGACAGCAGGAGAGGAACCGCGCCACCGAGGACAGCAGGAGAGGAACCGCGCCACCGAGGACAGCAGGAGAGGAACCGCGCCACCGAGGACAGCAGGAGAGGAACCGCGCCACTGAGGACAGAGCTCTGCAGGAGAGGAACCGCGCCACTGAGGACAGAGCTCTGCAGGAGAGGAACCGCGCCACTGAGGACAGAGCTCTGCAGGAGAGGAACCGCGCCACTGAGGACAGAGCTCTGCAGGAGAGGAACCGCGCCACTGAGGACAGCAGGAGAGGAACCGCGCCACCGAGGACAGAGCTCTGCAGGAGAGGAACCGCGCCACTGAGGATGTACGGGAGCGTGCACAACAGAGTGCAAGCTCTGCAGGCAAGGAGGAGCGCCAGCGAGGACAGCAGGAGAGGAACCGCGCCACCGGAGGACAGAGCTCTGCAGGAGAGGAACCGCGCCACTGAGGACAGAGCTCTGCAGGAGAGGAACCGTGCCACTGAGGACAGCAGGAGAGGAACCGCGCCACTGAGGACAGCAGGAGAGGAACCGCGCCACCGAGGACAGAGCTCTGCAGGAGAGGAACCGCGCCACTGAGGATGTACGGGAGCGTGCACAACAGAGTGCAAGCTCTGCAGGCAAGGAGGAGCGCCAGCGAGGACAGCAGGAGAGGAACCGCGCCACCGGAGGACAGAGCTCTGCAGGAGAGGAACCGCGCCACTGAGGACAGAGCTCTGCAGGAGAGGAACCGTGCCACCGAGGACAGCAGGAGAGGAACCGCGCCACCGAGGACAGCAGGAGAGGAACCGCGCCACCGAGGACAGCAGGAGAGGAACCGCGCCACCGAGGACAGCAGGAGAGGAACCGCGCCACCGAGGACAGCAGGAGAGGAACCGCGCCACTGAGGACAGAGCTCTGCAGGACAGGAACCGCGCCACCGAGGACAGCAGGAGAGGAACCGCGCCACTGAGGACAGAGCTCTGCAGGAGAGGAACCGTGCCACTGAGGACAGCAGGAGAGGAACCGCGCCACTGAGGACAGAGCTCTGCAGGAGAGGAACCGTGCCACTGAGGACAGCAGGAGAGGAACCGCGCCACTGAGGACAGAGCTCTGCAGGAGAGGAACCGTGCCACTGAGGACAGCAGGAGAGGAACCGCGCCACTGAGGACAGAGCTCTGCAGGAGAGGAACCGTGCCACTGAGGACAGCAGGAGAGGAACCGCGCCACTGAGGACAGAGCTCTGCAGGAGAGGAACCGTGCCACTGAGGACAGAGCTCTGCAGGAGAGGAACCGCGCCACTGAGGACAGCAGGAGAGGAACCGCGCCACCGAGGACAGAGCTCTGCAGGAGAGGAACCGCGCCACCGAGGACAGAGCTCTGCAGGAGAGGAACCGTGCCACTGAGGACAGAGCTCTGCAGGAGAGGAACCGCGCCACTGAGGACAGAGCTCTGCAGGAGAGGAACCGCGCCACTGAGGACAGAGCTCTGCAGGAGAGGAACCGCGCCACTGAGGACAGAGCTCTGCAGGAGAGGAACCGCGCCACTGAGGACAGAGCTCTGCAGGAGAGGAACCGCGCCACTGAGGACAGAGCTCTGCAGGAGAGGAACCGCGCCACTGAGGACAGAGCTCTGCAGGAGAGGAACCGCGCCACTGAGGACAGAGCTCTGCAGGAGAGGAACCGCGCCACCGAGGACAGAGCTCTGCAGGAGAGGAACCGCGCCACTGAGGACAGAGCTCTGCAGGAGAGGAACCGCGCCACTGAGGACAGAGCTCTGCAGGAGAGGAACCGCGCCACCGAGGACAGAGCTCTGCAGGAGAGGAACCGCGCCACTGAGGACAGAGCTCTGCAGGAGAGGAACCGCGCCACTGAGGACAGCAGGAGAGGAACCGCGCCACCGAGGACAGCAGGAGAGGAACCGCGCCACCGAGGACAGCAGGAGAGGAATTGCGCCACTGAGGACAGCAGGAGAGGAACCGCGCCACCGAGGACAGCAGGAGAGGAACCGCGCCACCGAGGACAGCAGGAGAGGAATCGCGCCACTGAGGACAGCAGGAGAGGAACCGCGCCACCGAGGACAGCAGGAGAGGAACCGCGCCACCGAGGACAGCAGGAGAGGAATCGCGCCACTGAGGACAGCAGGAGAGGAACCGCGCCACCGAGGACAGCAGGAGAGGAACCGCGCCACCGAGGACAGCAGGAGAGGAACCGCGCCACCGAGGACAGCAGGAGAGGAATCGCGCCACTGAGGACAGCAGGAGAGGAACCGCGCCACCGAGGACAGCAGGAGAGGAACCGCGCCACCGAGGACAGAGCTCTGCAGGAGAGGAACCGCGCCACTGAGGACAGAGCTCTGCAGGAGAGGAACCGTGCCACTGAGGACAGCAGGAGAGGAACCGCGCCACCGAGGACAGAGCTCTGCAGGACAGGAACCGCGCCACCGAGGACAGCAGGAGAGGAACCGCGCCACCGAGGACAGCAGGAGAGGAACCGCGCCACCGAGGACAGCAGGAGAGGAACCGCGCCACCGAGGACAGAGCTCTGCAGGAGAGGAACCGCGCCATCGAGGAGAGCAGGAGAGGAACCGCGCCACTGAGGACAGAGCTCTGCAGGAGAGGAACCGCGCCACCGAGGACAGAGCTCTGCAGGAGAGGAACCGCGCCACTGAGGACAGAGCTCTGCAGGAGAGGAACCGCGCCACCGAGGACAGAGCTCTGCAGGAGAGGAACCGCGCCACCGAGGACAGAGCTCTGCAGGAGAGGAACCGCGCCACCGAGGACAGAGCTCTGCAGGAGAGGAACCGCGCCACTGAGGACAGCAGGAGAGGAACCGCACCACCGAGGACAGCAGGAGAGGAACCGCGCCACCGAGGACAGCAGGAGAGGAACCGCGCCACCGAGGACAGAGCTCTGCAGGAGAGGAACTGCGCCACCGAGGACAGAGCTCTGCAGGACAGGAACCACACCACCGAGGACAGCAGGAGGGGAACCGCGCCACCGAGGACAGCAGGAGGGGAACCGCGCCACCGAGGACAGCAGGAGGGGAACCGCACCATCGAGGACAGCAGGAGGGGAACCGCACCATCGAGGACAGAGCTCTGCAGGAGGGGAACCGCGCCATCGAGGAGAGCAGGAGAGGAACCGCGCCACTGAGGACAGAGCTCTGCAGGAGAGGAACCGCGCCACCGAGGACAGAGCTCTGCAGGAGAGGAACCGCGCCACCGAGGACAGAGCTCTGCAGGAGAGGAACCGCGCCACTGAGGACAGCAGGAGAGGAACCGCGCCACCGAGGACAGCAGGAGAGGAACCGCGCCACCGAGGACAGCAGGAGAGGAACCGCGCCACCGAGGACAGAGCTCTGCAGGAGAGGAACCGCGCCACCGAGGACAGAGCTCTGCAGGACAGGAACCGCGCCACCGAGGACAGCAGGAGGGGAACCGCGCCACCGAAGACAGCAGGAGGGGAACCGCGCCACCGAGGACAGCAGGAGGGGAACCGCACCATCGAGGACAGAGCTCTGCAGGAGGGGAACCGCGCCACCGAGGACAGCAGGAGGGGAACCGCGCCACCGAGGACAGCAGGAGGGGAACCGCGCCATCGAGGACAGAGCTCTGCAGGAGGGGAACCGCGCCACCGAGGACAGCAGGAGGGGAACCGCGCCACTGAGGACAGAGCTCTGCAGGAGAGGAACCGCGCCACCGAGGACAGCAGGAGAGGAACCGCGCCACTGAGAACAGAGCTCTGCAGGAGGGGAACCGCGCCACTGAGGACAGAGCTCTGCAGGACAGGAACCGCGCCACCGAGGACAGCAGGAGGGGAACCGCGCCACCGAGGACAGCAGGAGGGGAACCGCGCCATCGAGGACAGAGCTCTGCAGGAGGGGAACCGCGCCACCGAGGACGGCAGGAGGGGAACCGCGCCACTGAGGACAGAGCTCTGCAGGAGAGGAACCGTGCCACCGAGGACAGCAGGAGAGGAACCGCGCCACTGAGGACAGCAGGAGAGGAACCGCGCCACCGAGGACAGAGCTCTGCAGGAGAGGAACCGCGCCACCGAGGACAGCAGGAGAGGAACCGCGCCACTGAGGACAGAGCTCTGCAGGAGAGGAACCGCGCCACCGAGGACAGCAGGAGAGGAACCGCACCACCGAGGACAGCAGGAGAGGAACCGCGCCACCGAGGACAGCAGGAGAGGAACCGCGCCACTGAGGACAGAGCTCTGCAGGAGAGGAACCGCGCCACCGAGGACAGAGCTCTGCAGGAGAGCAACCGCGCCACCGAGGACAGAGCTCTGCAGGAGAGGAACCGCGCTAACGAGGACAGAGCTCTGCAGGAGAGGAACCGCGCCACCGAGGACAGCAGGAGAGGAACCGCAACACCGAGGACAGAGCTCTGCAGGAGAGGAACCGCGCCACTGAGGACAGAGCTCTGCAGGAGAGGAACCGCGCCACTGAGGACAGCAGGAGAGGAACCGCACCACCGAGGACAGCAGAAGAGGAACCGCGCCACCGAGGACAGCAGGAGAGGAACCGCGCCACTGAGGACAGAGCTCTGCAGGAGAGGAACCGCGCCACCGAGGACAGAGCTCTGCAGGAGAGCAACTGCGCCACCGAGGACAGAGCTCTGCAGGAGAGGAACCGCGCTAACGAGGACAGAGCTCTGCAGGAGAGGAACCGCGCCACCGAGGACAGCAGGAGAGGAACCGCAACACCGAGGACAGAGCTCTGCAGGAGAGGAACCGCGACACCGAGGACAGCAGGAGAGGAACCGCGCCACTGAGGACAGAGCTCTGCAGGAGAGGAACCGCGCCATCGAGGACAGAGCTCTGCAGGAGAGGAACCGCGCCACCGAGGACAGAGCTCTGCAGGAGAGGAACCGCGCCACCGAGGGCAGAGCTCTACAGGAGAGGAACCGCGCCACCGAGGACAGCAGGAGAGGAACCGCGCAACCGAGGACAGAACTCTGCAGGAGAGGAACCGCGCCACCGAGGACAGCAGGAGAGGAACCGCGCCACTGAGGACAGAGCTCTGCAGGAGAGGAACGCGCCACCGAGGACAGAGCTCTGCAGGACAGGAACCGCGCCACCGAGGACAGAGCTCTGCAGGAGAGGAACCGTGCCACCGAGGACAGCAGGAGAGGAACCGCGCCACCGAGGACAGAGCTCTGCAAGAGAGGAACCGCGCCACCGAGGACAGAGCTCTGCAGGAGAGGAACCGCGCCACTGAGGACAGAGCTCTGCAGGAGAGGAACCGCGCCACTGAGGACAGAGCTCTGCAGGAGAGGAACCGCGCCATCGAGGACAGAGCTCTGCAGGAGAGGAACCGTGCATAATCCACACAGAGGACAGAGCTCTGCAGGAGAGGAACCGCTCCACCGAGGACAGCAGGAGAGGAACCGCGCCACTGAGGACAGAGCTCTGCAGGAGAGGAACCGCGCCACCGAGGACAGAGCTCTGCAGGACAGGAACCGTGCCACCGAGGACAGAGCTCTGCAGGACAGGAACCGCGCCACCGAGGACAGAGCTCTGCAGGAGAGGAACCGCGCCACCAAGGACAGAGCTCTGCAGGAGAGGAACCGCGCCACAGAGGACAGAGCTCTGCAGGAGAGGAACCATGCTAACAAGGACAGAGCTCTGCAGAAGAGGAACCGCGCCGAGGACAGAGCTCTGCAGGAGAGGAACCGCGCCACCGAGGACAGAGCTCTGCAGGAGAGGAACCGCGCCACCGAGGACAGAGCTCTGCAGGAGAGGAACCGCGCCACCGAGAGCAGAGCTCTGCAGGAGAAGAACCGTGCATAATCCACACAGAGGACAGAGCTCTGCAGGAGAGGAACCGTGCATAATCCACACAGAGGACAGAGCTCTGCAGGAGAGGAACCGTGCATAATCCACACAGAGGACAGAGCTCAGAAGGAGAGGAACCGTGCATCATCCACACAGAGGACAGAGCTTTGCAGGGGCGAGCACACATTATATGATGCATGTCTATGGGGTGCAGAATTGGAAGGTAGAGAGGAGTCTCTGTGAGCAATGATTGGGCAGTCCGGTAGTGGTAGTCCAGCTATTGAGGGTCCTGCTAGACTATTTCCAGGTGCAATGGTGCTTGAAAGTTTGTGAATGCTTAAGAATTTTCCATATTCCTGCATAAATTTGATGAAAATATTGTTTTTTTACATAGGAGTCCTAAAAGTAGATAAATAGAAGCAAATCAGCAGAGGAGTCAGAAATCTTAGGCTGCTCCAATATCCCCGGTGTGTGAGCGGCAGAAGTAGTACACTACAGTGCAAAAGTTTGTTCTCCTCCAGACAATTGTGTCTTTTCCATGAATCTCCTCCTGTTCTTTATCAGATGAGCTGTATAATGAATAGAGAATATCGTCCAGACAGTGACGAGGGCAGGAATAATGATGTTTAGGTGATCTAATAATTTCCTCTTCACACTTTGCTTTCGGCACAGATCGCTCCTTTGCACAATTCCAGCTTTGCAGAGCTTTGGCTTCTAGCTGGTAATTTGCGGGGGTAATCTGCAGATATTTCCCCCCATGCTCCCCCCCCCCCACCCACAAGTTGGATTGGTTGATGGGCACTTTTTGGTACCATACGGTGAAGCTGCTCCCACAACAGCTCTATAGGGTTGAGGTCTGGTGACTGGGCCCCTCCATTACAGATAGATACCAGCTGCCGGCTTCTTCCCTAAATAGTTCATGCATAATTTGAAGGTGGCTTTGGGTCATTGTCCTGTTGTAGGATGAAATTGGCTCCAATCAAGCGCTGTCCACAGGGTATGGCATGGTGGTGTAAAATGGAGTGATAGCCTTCCTTATTCAAAATCCCTTTTATCTTGTACAAATCTCCCAATTTACCAGCACCAAAGCCACCCCAGACCATCACATTACCTCCACCATGCTTGACAGAGGGCGTCAGGCAGTCTTCCAGCATCTTTTCAGTAGTTCTGTGTCTCACAAATGTTCTTCTGTGTGATCCAAACACCTCACACTTGGATTCGTCTGTCCATAACACTCTTTTCCAATCTTCCTCTGTCCAATGTCTGTGTTCTTTTGCCCATATTAATCTTTTCCTTTTATTAGCCAGTCTCAGATATGGCTTTTTCTTTGCCACTCTGTCCTGAAGGCCGGCATCCCGGAGTCGCCTCTTCACTGTAGACGGTGACACTGGCGTTTTGCGGGTGCTATGTAATGAAGCTGCCAGGTGAGGACCTGTGAGGCGTGGATTTCTCACACTAGAGACTGTAATGTGCTTGTCTTGTTGCTCAGTTGTGCAGCGCGGCCTCCACTTCTCTCTACTCTGGTTACAGCCTGTTTGTGCTCTCCTCTGAAGGGAGTAGTACACACCGTTGTAGGAAATCTGCAGTTTCTCGCATGGAATATCCTTCATTTCTAAGAACAAGAATAGACTGTCGCGTTTCACATGAAAGGTCTCTTTTTCTGGCCATTTTGAGAGTTTAATGGAACCAACAAATGTAATGCTCCAGATTCTCAACTAGCTCAAAGGACAGTCAGTTTTATAGCTTCTCTAATCAGCAAACCTGTTTTCAGCTGTGCTAACATACTTGTACAAGGGTTTTCAAGGGATTTTTAAACATCCATTAGCCTTCTAACACAGCAAACACAATGTACCATTAGACACTGGAGTGGTGGTTGTTGGAAATGGGCCTCTATACACCTATGTAGATATTGCATTAAAAACCAGACGTTTGCAGCGAGAATAGTCATTTACCACATAACAATGTATAGAGGGGACTTCTGTGTAATTTAATGTTAGATATTTCCTTTTTTTTTTTTCTTCAATGAAGCTAAGTGACCCTAAACTTTTGACTTAAGCTTTATTCTCCAGTCACCATTATTTTGTAGAACGACTTCTGGCTTCGGTTGTTTTCTCTTTTTTTGCTGCGTGACTCACGTTATCTCGATATTTAGCTGAGACAGATGTCCGGATATTTTTCTTTAGAATTTGCAGCCAAACCGTCCCAAACCATGGCTCCCTCCACCCCTGGCATATGCTACGGATGGAGGATGTTTTACGATGTATTGCAGGGATTTTCCTTCTCTATATAACACAAACCAAAAATCTCTTATGGTCTCAACTGTCTCTCAAACAAAAATGAGGTATGAGAGAAGCCTTTGGTTGCTTAGCAGTTCCCTTTGGGCCCACCAGGTCTATTCCATGCCTTGCTAGTGGAGTAATGTGGGTTGGCCGACGACTCCACGTCGTGTACACAATCTGCCTGTGAGGTGGAGTGTTAACTTTTTAGGGATGGTTTTATAACATTAGGAGTACCAACAAACCTTCAGATGTCCTCTGAAATCTGCGTCACTTGTGCAATTAGACTTTCAGCAATGTGTGAGGTGAAGACTTTGACAGATCCCAGTTCTCTAAAGAAAACAGGTCCCCACTATCACCTGATTGTCCTCCATTTTACCTTCCAATTGTCAGCTCCTCTTGAAGGTTCCTATACTTTTGCCGCTCAGACATGTGGTATTGGATCATTTTCATCCTTTATAAAACCTGTGTTTTATATGTTTTTGTATGTATATGTTTTTCGCTATTTTGTTTGATTTGGTTCTTTATCTACTTTTTGGGACTACTTTTGGTCTAATTTATGCAGAAATGTGGAAAATGTAGAGGGGTTAATTTCAAGCACCATTGTAGATGATAGGGAAGACCATTTACAAAGTGGAGGCGGCTCAGGGACTTCAATCATCTACTGGTTCAGGAGCAGCTCACAGACGGGCACCATCCCCCTGCTCCAGGATAGGAGGCCTGGGTAGCAGATATTACCAGGCCTTCTATCAAGATCAAGGCTGCCCAGGAGCAGGGCCAGGAGGAGACTCAGACATCCCCACCATTAGGGGTATCTCTGAGAATAGGGATAGCACAGGGCCCCCAAATCTGAGGATCAGCTTAGGGGCTCCGGTTTCCTCTCTCCCCATAGTCCCTTGTGACAGCAGTATCCCCCTGCTCCAGGATAGGAGTCCTGGGTAGCAGACATTACCAGACGATCACATGAAGGCTGCTGAGTGAAACAGAATTTTTCTTCTCATTTCTCAGGAAGGACTGATACTTCTTAGCGCTGAGCCATGTCAGAACGGCTGTACACTAAAAATATGCAAATTATAAATTAGCGCTGTAATGCCAGGCAGGTTAAATTACAAAGCATTATGAACCCATTTTTACACTCTTACACATCGTCAAGGTAAGTCGGTCAGCCTCATCCGGTCTAAGCTCTATTTAATATTGTGTGTAGTTTGTATTGTGACATATAGGCCTTGGTCCATTTGTGTACGGCTTGTGATGTGAGAGGATCGGAAGCAAAATGCTAATGGCCTTCTGCTGCGAGCGTCGGCCGAGTGTCACAGAGAAGATGGAGGCAGTACTTTCTCCATCTCCTCCGCGGCCTGTCTCTGCGTACATCGCACTGCGGTCAGATGACATGCGAGTGCAGTGCGAGGTTTTGCATGCTCCCATAGACTTGTATGGGGATGTGTGAGCTGAGACTCGCTGCCATATTCTGCAATTCATTACACATGCTGATATGGCATGAGAAATTAGTCGCAGATGGACGCTGCCCCAGAGTTTTTCAGTGGAGCGAGTGCAATGTGATGTTTTACTGGATCGCACTTATCCCTACAAAACACAAAGGAAACCGAGGCCTTACTGCCAGATATTCGGGTCTGGTTTAGGTTTCCACTAAGCTCAGGTATTTATGCACGAGTCCCGTCGGGGGTCTTCACACATTATTACCCGGCAGTGTGGGGCTTTTCCCTGGCGGTGTATTTTTATGCAGAGTGTTCAACACTGAAAAATAGAGACATATTGGATTTAATGCGATTCATGGATCAAACTGGCCACGGCAAGTTCAGGCACCGGCCGTCAGCGCGCTCTCCGGATGTCTGATGAAGAAACTTCAGAAAATGTCTGGTGTAGGAAGGAAATTTAAAAAAAGCCGGGGGTCCTATGTCAGACGCTTTACAACAAGTCCGGACACCTCAGTGTAATAACCACCAGTATGGCAGCTCTCTCACCCCAGAGGGACGGCCGGGCCGGGGTCGGAGGGACGGCCGGGCCGGGGTCGGAGGGACGGCCGGGCCGGGGTCGGAGGGACGGCCGGGCCGGGGTCGGAGGGACGGCCGGGGTCGGAGGGCCGGGCCGGGGTCGGAGGGACGGCCGGCCGGGGTCGGAGGGACGGCCGGCCGGGGTCGGAGGGACGGCCGGCCGGGGTCGGAGGGACGGCCGGCCAGGGGTGGAGGGATGGCCGGGCTGGGTCAGAGGGATGGCCAGGGTGGAGGGATGGCCGGGCTGGGTCAGAGGGACGGCGGGACGGACAGCCGGGGTGGAGGGACGGCCGGGCTGGGTCGGAGGGACGGCCGGCCGGGGTGGAGGGATGGCCGGGCTGGGTCAGAGGGACGGCCAGGGTGGAGGGACGGCGGGACGGACAGCCGGGGTGGAGGGACGGCCGGGCTGGGTCGGAGCGACGGCCGGGCTGGGTCGGAGGGACGGCCGGGTGGGTGTGCAGCCCCCGATATCTGCGCTCCTCAGCATTCAGGCACCCGTCCCGCTCCATTCTATAATAGAGTCTGTTTCCTCTGACTCCTCTCCCCCCGCCATCGCCCCCCTCACACATCCCGCTGTTTAGCATCATTATTGGTGTCAAATTAAATGACCTTCTGTGACAGCCACGTCTAGCGCATGATATCAGGAGGGACGGGGAAGAAAAATGGCACCGAGCAGCGTCTTTAAAATAAAAAAAAAAAAAGCCAAGAGTAAATTACCCTGCCTGAAAGGGAGCAATAATTAGCCCTGAGTAGCTTATTAAAAGGAGGTCACAGGCCAAGCAGCCATCTGGGATGTGTGTTTTCTACTGATTGTTTTTACACGGATCCCCACACTGTATTAGCTTTCATGTCAATGCACCTGCCGAAGCCAGCGGGGAGCGTAACTCCTTCCCTGCCGGACGGCCCGCTGTATGGCAATGTACCGCCTGGGCAGCACAGCTTACAATCTGTTTCCACACTTACTGGAGACACATTCACACGGATACTCGGTAAGTTCCCCGCTGATCTTCACACCTCCGTGTTATCACAGAGACCGTGTGATCCACCCGTGTTCTTATGATCCACACGGACAGCCGCTTTCTTACCGTCAGTACAGATGAAAAGGGCCAATAGAAGTGTATGAATCCATGAAAAACACGTATAGCACGTGTGCCCTCCGTGTTCCCTCCGTGTGCCACAGACCATAATACGCAAATTGACTGTTCACGGAGGATGAAGATGAAGTGCCACTATTGGAAGTAGCAATCCTAAAAGTCAATATTGACCCTGTAAGAGCCTTGCCATATAACTTCAGATAAGAGTGGTGGGTCATAGTCGCCGGGCCCGCCTGACCGCAGCGTGAGCTGGGACCGGCTGCTGCTCACAGTCTATGGAGACTCCTTCCGGGGACTGCTTGCGGGGCTCCACAGCCTATGATCTACAGAATGGAAGAACGTCTTGGCAACACTGGACTACGTTGGACCTGGGAACTTTGCTTTCTAAGTCAGTGAAAGATGGACCGTGTCTTGCTTTTATTTATCTCAATGTTTTTCTTCAGGTTCCCATTGCTGGACTACGTCTGATTTTCTGGACTACATCAGACCTGCATGGTGTTACCCCGACTGCCAACATGCCAGGGCAATCGGGAAGAGCCCAGTAAAGCGCGAGAATTGTGGGATCTAGTGAATGCACCTCTTCTGGGGAGGCTGCGGGCTGCTATTTTTAGGCTGGGGAGGGCCCAACAACGATGGACATTTCTAACCTGATAATACCAGCCCCAAGCTGTCTGCTTTACCTGTGCTGGTTATCAAAAATTTAACCGGGGGGGAGGGGGGATTGGATCTCACGCTGTTTTGGGTTGGGTTTTTTTCCATTTAAATTATTTGGCTAAATAGCTGTACAATCTATATCTATCTATCCATGTTTGCACGCCTAATAAACATCCAAGCCATTCATTTCAGTGTCATGCGTTTTTTTCCGGTACAGGTCACACAGATGGCACATGGGTGGTGCATACACACGCGTAAACATAGACAGCACTCACGTGCACACAGATAGTGACGCATATGTACAGCACTCACGTGCACACAGATAGTGACGCATATGTACAGCACTCACGTGCACACAGATAGTGACACATATGTACAGCACTCACACGCACACAGATAGTGACACATATGTACAGCACTCACACGCACACAGATAGTGACACATATGTACAGCACTCACAGATAGTGACACATATGTACAGCACTCACGTGCACACAGATAGTGACACATGTACAGTAATCACGTGCACACAGATAGTGACACATATGTACAGCACTCACGTGCACACAGATAGTGACGCATATGTACAGCACTCACGTGCACACAGATAGTGACACATATGTACAGCACTCACACACTCACAGATAGTGACACATATGTACAGCACTCACGTGCACACAGATAGTGACACATATGTACAGCACTCACGTGCACACAGATAGTGACACATATGTACAGCACTCACGCGCACAGATAGTGACACATGTACAGCAATCACGTGCACACAGATAGTGACGCATATGTACAGCACTCACGCGCACACAGATAGTGACGCATATGTACAGCACTCACGCGCACACAGATAGTGACGCATATGTACAGCACTCACGCGCACACAGATAGTGACGCATATGTACAGCACTCACGCGCACACAGATAGTGACGCATATGTACAGCACTCACGCGCACACAGATAGTGACGCATATGTACAGCACTCACGCGCACACAGATAGTGACGCATATGTACAGCACTCACGCGCACACAGATAGTGACGCATATGTACAGCACTCACGCGCACACAGATAGTGACGCATATGTACAGCACTCACGCGCACACAGATAGTGACGCATATGTACAGCACTCACGTGCACACAGATAGTGACACATATGTACAGCACTCACGCGCACACAGATAGTGACGCATATGTACAGCACTCACGTGCACACAGATAGTGACACATATGTACAGCACTCACGTGCACACAGATAGTGACACATATGTACAGCATTCACGTGCACACAGATAGTGACACATATGTACAGCACTCACGTGCACACAGATAGTGACGCATATGTACAGCACTCACGTGCACACAGATAGTGACACATATGTACAGCACTCACACGCACAGATAGTGACACATGTACAGTAATCACGTGCACACAGATAGTGACGCATACGTACAGCACTCACGCGCACACAGATAGTGACGCATACGTACAGCACTCACGCGCACACAGATAGTGACACATATGTACAGTAATCATGTGCACACAGAGTCTCGCAGATGGACAAAAATGGAAAGTGCCACAAGTGCATTTTTTGTGCGCACATGTGAAGGGGGTCTCAGAGATGCTGCAGAGGAGGCCTGATGGAGGAAGAACCCTATGAAGACGTCTCGCTGTGAGCCACGTCTCGCTGTGAGCCACGTCTCGCTGTGAGCCACGTCTCGCTGTGAGCCACGTCTCGCTGTGAGCCACGTCTCCGGGTAAAACACGAGGGGATGTGATTTACATTACACCATCAGAGATTCTGCAGATCACAACCTCAGACGAGAGGCAGACTGAGGATGATCACCCGTAAACGCCGTCCTGACGTCACCACATTGACAGCGATTTCAACCGGCGCTTTTTTTTGCCTTAAACTTTAGCAAAAATTCAGCAAATTCAGCATTGTAAAAGCAGAAGATAAAATGTGATAAAAGCACGGAGCATGTGTGGAAGGTGAACTCCGGGCAGATGCCAATCGTACAGCGTCACCATCTCCAGGACAATTTACCACATGGCACCGTTCTTCCACATAAGAGACAAGGACATGACAGGAAAGGGTTAAGTGGCGTGCGAGCCTCTGATCGCGTAGATGAATCGTAGAATAAAACACGGCACAATCTAATACTAATTATTCCCCGAATGTCTTATTTATCAGATTAATCACATGGCGGGAGAAGGCGGCATTGTGCGGTCTGCAGTCAGGGGGATTAGCGGCTGCGGAGACCATGCATGCGGCCCCCAACCCAGGCTGGTTTTGGTGCAGTTATTGTACTGTGGTCTGATCGTCGCCTTTTCTGATAACGCGGCCGGTTTATCGCGTGCACCGCAAACACAGCGGGTGACAAGGTTAAAAGACAGAAACTGACTCGCTGCGTACACGCGTTTCATGGTCAGAAGCGAATATCACATTACCCGTATCTCAGGTCACAACGCGACCTGTGCTGGAGACCAGAGGTCCCCAATGTTCGTCCCCGACGCAGGAGCATGCCTCGTACGCCCAAACCCCCTGCAGCCTGCTACACATCTATGTACTGGGAGAAAGCGGGGTCAGGACGCAGGAACGTGTGACCATAATCCAACCACTGCAGATATAAGAGGTGGGGGAGAGGACAGGGCGGAGGGGTCACCATGTGGCAATGGGGGAACAGTCTGGAGGCCGAGGCCTGTGCAGGTTGGAGGCACATTACACCCAGTCTGGAGGCCGAGGCCTGTGCAGGACGGAGGCACATTACAGGCAGTCTGGAGGCTGAGGCCTGTGCAGGACGGAGGCACATTACACCCAGTCTGGAGGCTGAGGCCTGTGCAGGATGGAGGCACATTACACCCAGTCTGGAGGCCGAGGCCTGTGCAGGATGGAGGCACATTACACCCAGTCTGGAGCTGAGGCCTGTGCAGGATGGAGGCCCATTACACCCAGTCTGGAGGCTGAGGCCTGTGCAGGATGGAGGCCCATTACACCCAGTCTGGAGGCTGAGGCCTGTGCAGGATGGAGGCACATTACACCCAGTCTGGAGGCCGAGGCCTGTGCAGGATGGAGGCACATTACACCCAGTCTGGAGCTGAGGCCTGTGCAGGACGGAGGCCCATTACACTCAGTTTGGAGGCTGAGGCCTGTGCAGGACGGAGGCACATTACACCCAGTCTGGAGCTGAGGCCTGTGCAGGATGGAGGCCCATTACACCCAGTCTGGAGGCTGAGGCCTGTGCAGGACGGAGGCACATTACACGCAGTCTGGGGGCTGAGGCCTGTGCAGGACGGAGGCACATTACACGCAGTCTGGAGGCTGAGGCCTGTGCAGGACGGAGGCACATTACACGCAGTCTGGAGGCTGAGGCCTGTGCAGGACGGAGGCACATTACACGCAGTCTGGAGGCTGAGGCCTGTGCAGGACGGAGGCACATTACACGCAGTCTGGAGGCTGAGGCCTGTGCAGGATGGAGGCCCATTACACCCAGTCTGGAGGCTGAGGCCTGTGCAGGATGGAGGCACATTACACGCAGTCTGGGGGCTGAGGCCTGTGCAGGACGGAGGCACATTACACGCAGTCTGGAGGCTGAGGCCTGTGCAGGACGGAGGCACATTACACGCAGTCTGGAGGCTGAGGCCTGTGCAGGACGGAGGCACATTACACGCAGTCTGGAGGCTGAGGCCTGTGCAGGATGGAGGCACATTACACGCAGTCTGGAGGCTGAGGCCTGTGCAGGATGGAGGCACATTACACGCAGTCTGGAGGCTGAGGCCTGTGCAGGACGGAGGCACATTACACCCAGTCTGGAGGCTGAGGCCTGTGCAGGACGGAGGCACATTACACGCAGTCTGGAGGCTGAGGCCTGTGCAGGACGGAGGCACATTACACGCAGTCTGGAGGCTGAGGCCTGTGCAGGACGGAGGCACATTACACGCAGTCTGGAGGCTGAGGCCTGTGCAGGACGGAGGCACATTACACGCAGTCTGGAGGCTGAGGCCTGTGCAGGACGGAGGCACATTACACGCAGTCTGGAGGCTGAGGCCTGTGCAGGATGGAGGCACATTACACGCAGTCTGGAGGCTGAGGCCTGTGCAGGACGGAGGCACATTACACCCAGTCTGGAGGCTGAGGCCTGTGCAGGACGGAGGCCCATTACACGCAGTCTGGAGGCTGAGGCCTGTGCAGGACGGAGGCACATTACACGTCTACAAATAACAGAAGCTAAGTCGTTAAGGCCTCGGGACGTTTTCTGTGGGGAGAACGTCTCCATCCTGCGATTCCATCATTTCACCACTTTCCTTCTTGGTGTTACAATTTAAAATGTATCAGCAAAAAGTAGATTTTTTACTTTCTAATCTATAGTTGTATTCCCCGAGCCGGTCTCTCCCCCTCCCGTCACATCACTTCTGGTCATGTGGCGGCACTGTACATTGTATATGTATGTGACCGGGCACCTGTGAAGCAGGACAAGTGGTCAGTCACATTGGCACATGAGGGGGCTGCCTGTGTATGGGGCTGGCTTACCTAGTTACAGGAGCCACCAGCCCCCTTATCTGCCTGTGTATGGGGCTGGCTTACCTAGTTACAGGAGCCACCAGCCCCCTTATCTGCCTGTGTATGGGGCTGGCTTACCTAGTTACAGGAGCCACCAGCCCCCTTATCTGCCTGTGTATGGGGCTGGCTTAGCTAGTTACAGGGGCCGCCAGCCCCCTTATCTGCCTGTGTATGGGGCTGGCTTACCTAGTTACAGGAGCCGCCAGCCCCCTTATCTGCCTGTGTATGGGGCTGGCTTAGCTAGTTACAGGAGCCACCAGCCCCCTTATCTGCCTGTGTATGGGGCTGGCTTACCTAGTTACAGGAGCCACCAGCCCCCTTATCTGCCTGTGTATGGGGCTGGCTTAGCTAGTTACAGGGGCCGCCAGCCCCCTTATCTGCCTGTGTATGGGGCTGGCTTACCTAGTTACAGGAGCCGCCAGCCCCCTTATCTGCCTGTGTATGGGGCTGGCTTACCTAGTTACAGGAGCCGCCAGCCCCCTTATCTGCCTGTGTATGGGGCTGGCTTACCTAGTTACAGGAGCCACCAGCCCCCTTATCTGCCTGTGTATGGGGCTGGCTTAGCTAGTTACAGGGGCCGCCAGCCCCCTTATCTGCCTGTGTATGGGGCTGGCTTACCTAGTTACAGGAGCCGCCAGCCCCCTTATCTGCCTGTGTATGGGGCTGGCTTAGCTAGTTACAGGAGCCACCAGCCCCCTTATCTGCCTGTGTATGGGGCTGGCTTAGCTAGTTACAGGGGCCGCCAGCCCCCTTATCTGCCTGTGTATGGGGCTGGCTTACCTAGTTACAGGGGCCGCCAGCCCCCTTATCTGCCTGTGTATGGGGCTGGCTTACCTAGTTACAGGAGCCGCCAGCCTCCTTATCTGCCTGTGTATGGGGCTGGCTTAGCTAGTTACAGCAGCCACCAGCCCCCTTATCTGCCTGTGTATGGGGCTGGCTTAGCTAGTTACAGGGGCCGCCAGCCCCCTTATCTGCCTGTGTATGGGGCTGGCTTAGCTAGTTACAGGGGCCGCCAGCCCCCTTATCTGCCTGTGTATGGGGCTGGCTTAGCTAGTTACAGGAGCCGCCAGCCCCCTTATCTGCCTGTGTATGGGGCTGGCTTACCTAGTTACAGGAGCCGCCAGCCCCCTTATCTGCCTGTGTATGGGGCTGGCTTACCTAGTTACAGGAGCCGCCAGCCTCCTTATCTGCCTGTGTATGGGGCTGGCTTAGCTAGTTACAGGAGCCGCCAGCCCCCTTATCTGCCTGTGTATGGGGCTGGCTTAGCTAGTTACAGGAGCCGCCAGCCTCCTTATCTGCCTGTGTATGGGGCTGGCTTAGCTAGTTACAGGAGCCGCCAGCCCCCTCATGTGCCTGTGTATGGGGATGGCTTACCTAGTTACATGAGCCACCAGCCCCCTTATCTGCCTGTTTATGGGGCTGGCTTAGCTAGTTACAGGGGCCGCCAGCCTCCTTATCTGCCTGTGTATGGGGCTGGCTTAGCTAGTTACAGGGGCCGCCAGCCCCCTTATCTGCCTGTTTATGGGGCTGGCTTAGCTAGTTACAGGGGCCGCCAGCCCCCTTATCTGCCTGTGTATGGGGCTGGCTTAGCTAGTTACAGGAGCCGCCAGCCCCCTTATCTGCCTGTGTATGGGGCTGGCTTAGCTAGTTACAGGGGCCGCCAGCCCCCTTATCTGCCTGTTTATGGGGCTGGATTAGCTAGTTACAGGGGCCGCCAGCCCCCTCATGTGCCTGTGTATGGGGCTGGCTTAGCTAGTTACAGGGGCCGCCAGCCCCCTCATGTGCCTGTGTATGGGGATGGCTTACCTAGTTACATGAGTGTGATACCAATGTGATATGACTGAAGTTTGAATGACTATTAGATAGGGATCATGATCAAAAGATAGGAGTGATCCCAGATATTATTTGATCCATCAATAATTCAGTATCAAAGAAGATGTCCTTTGGATAATATTTCATGATTACCAAGGAATACATGTCTTGAAGCAGTTGAAGATAAAGGAAGTAACATTTACAGTTCCACTTACAGGAAACTTGTGGTTAGCTAAAGACAGCTTGAAGGAAGCTTGCATATGAAATTTACGGCTCATTGCAATATTTCGCTAACACTATGGCCGACCACAGTTGGTCAGTTGACCACTGGCAGGATGTACAAGTAAATGTGCAGGAAGCAAACGGTGCCTCCAGCAGTTTGTGGTCAAGTTACATGAACATGACTCAGCTGTCACATGCTGACGACCATTTAGACACAACCTACAATATTTTCCTATAAAATATACACCGAACTCGCTTAAGGTAGGGAAATACCTTCCAGGACATTGAAGTGTACGTACGCACTGTTCCTGTGATGCCATGCCAAGATGCCATGTTGATTCCTTATCTTAACTCGAGTTCCCTCCGATGTGAAAGGATTGCTACAACATAACGGTAATGTTGATGCATATTTCTGTTATTGTATAAGTTTCTATGACTATAAGATTCTAAATGCCTATGTACCATTGATTATATTCATGTGCTATTAAAATAAATAGTATCTTGCTATAAAGAATATTAGTATTCGTGCCTGATTAGGATATCAGTGAGCGCTTCGTAAGTACGGGCTTTCAGCCCCCTTTTTAGTAGAATTTAGCAAGACATAAATTGGCGTAGTCGGCAGGATTACTTCTATAAGAAGTAATTAAACTAATTTTTGTAATTTGGAAATTAAAAACATATATTTGGCAAATTTCCAGATATTTTTCAATCTTTTTGCATAGTGTCAAAATGTTCAGAAAACATAAGGATAATGTTAAGGAGGTTGTTGTGGAGATCCCCACCTGGACTGAGGCTCCCTACAATCTAATAGCACATGAATTGGTCAGTTGTGGATTGGCAGAACAATGGCAGGACAAGCTTAAGGGTTGTGTACCTACTGATGTTGTGAATGTACTCAGTGGTGCCCCTGTGAAAGCAGGTGATGTAGTGTCTTTAGCACGGCACAAACAATGGCAGGACAAGCTTATGGGTAGTGAAGCTACTGATGTTGTGAATGTATTCGGTAGTGTCCCTGTGAAAACAGGTGATGTAGTGTCTTTAGCACGGCACAAACAATGGCAGGACAAGCTTATGGGTAGTGAAGCTACTGATGTTGTGAATGTATTCGGTAGTGTCCCTGTGAAAACAGGTGATGTAGTGTCTTTAGGACGGCGCATCTGGATTTTGGCAAGTGCATATAGTGTAATGCATGAGCGTAAGCTAAAGATGCAGAAGAAAAGTTCCCAGGTGGAACAAAAGATGATAGAATTAGGTTGCCTGAAAACAGTTATGGAATGTAATACCCGACTGTTGAAGGATAAATTGGAACATTATCAGAATGTGGCACAAAAAGCTGCCATAAAAATTGCTCAAAATAAGTACAAGAAAAGAAGAAGAGGAAAAGTAAATAAAACCAAAGTGCATAAAAGTATCGCCTCAGCTTCTATAAACTGGGATCCCGATACTTGGGATGGGGATGTGTGGGATTCATCTTCATCATCTGATGAGGAGGATTGCCATAAAGGGAAGATTCAGGCTAACCCAGTAAGGGGTCGCCTAGAGAGGACAGAGAATGAGATCATCCGGGAACATGTCCGGGATGGTCAGGGGAATCTGCAATATGACGAAGATGGTAATGCCATCACAAATGAGAAAACGATTCCTCATGTAAAAAATCGAGTAACCATTGAAGATTACTCTCAGGGAGAAGTTGATAGCATTTTAACACAGTTTAGACAAAAACCAGGAGAAGGAGAAATTCCCTGGTTGGTCAGGGTGCACGATCTCGGAGGAGGTGGAGTGCACTTTGACGCTGGAGACGTGGCAAAATTTGTCACCATGTCTCGTGACCCAGAAATTCAGAGATCAATAAAAAATTATTTTGTTGATCATAATGAGCATGGTACTCAAAACTTAATCATGATCTTAGCCCATGCTTTTCTGGACAAATATCCATCAGAAGCAGACTTTCCTATCAATGATAAACCTTGGTATACCTTAAAAGATGGTATGGAAAGGCTGAAGGAAGAAGCAATGAGGAATGCTCTTCCTCTTTTGGGAATGGATGATGATTATCTCCAGTACCCATTGACAGCCAGCATAAGAAATAGGCTGGTTAAACATGCTCCTCCAGCATACAAAAAGCCAAACAATCCTGATTGTAAAGAGAAATCAGTAGGGGAGGCCCCATGGGTGTCTCGCAAAGACATGTTCCAGGCTTTGCTTAAAGCCGGGATCAATAAGGAAAGGATTGATGGAAAGGAGACAGGAGAATTATGGAAGTTGTACAAACAGAAAGTTCTATCTGCAAAGAAAGTGACCACTACAAATGTGGAAGGGGGTTCAAAAACCCCCAAGGTAAAGAAATCAGAGGGAAAAGGGGAAAAAACCCCAAAGAAAGTGTCTTGGGAAGATTTTCAGTCAGTTTATCCATGGGAAGAACTGGCTGCAGCCGTGGCCACAAAGGTCACGGAAGGAAGGGCTAATACACAGACTGAAGTCTGTGTAAATGAAAGTTCAGAAGGAAGTGATTTACTATAGGTAGCCAGCCAAGCCCCCCTATTGATAAACAGGGACAAACGTCCCTACGTCAATCTTAGCATACATTGGAAAGGGGGAAATGTTCAAAGAGTCCCAGCTTTGATTGACACGGGGGCGGAGGCTACTTTAATTCATGGAAACCCAGAAAAAATAAAAGGACCTCGAGTAAAAATTGCTGGACTAGGTGGTCAAGTGATCACCGGGGTTCAGACACAGGTAGCTTTGAAAATAGGTAATTTACCTATCAAGGAGTATACGGTACTGGTAGTACCTATACCAGAATATATTTTGGGAATTGATATCCTAAAATGGATGACTCTTAATCTAACCGAAGGAAAATTCTCCTTTGGGGTTATGTCTTGTCATAAGGAAATGCAGATCTCACATTATATCAATGATATAATGATACAAGGACAAGATGAGCAAAGTGTGAAAGATCAATTGACAAAACTGGTTGCTCATATGAGGAGTAAAGGATGGGAAATCAGTGATGCCAAGGTTCAAGGACCGTCTCAGGTGGTAACATTTCTAGGGATTCAGTGGAACAAGGGGCACAGAGAGATCTTGCCCAATGCCAGACAGAAAATTATTAATTTTCCGGTCCCTAAATCCAAACAGGAGACTCAGTCTTATATTGAATTGTTTGATTTTTGGAGACAACATATCCCTCATTTGGGACAAATGTTGGCTCCTTTGTACAAAGTAACGAGGAAAAAATATGAGTTCCAATGGGGAGAGGAACAGCAAAATGTGTTTGAGATGGTCAGGGAAGTGTGGCAAGACATTGAAGGGATTATTCAATCTACCAAGACCACTGTATTTCATGTCGATGCTCATGTCCCTACTAACTCACTTGAACGTTTGTTTAATTCAGAAGCAGATAAAGCAGCAGCCATCAGACAAGTCAGTCCAACAGTTGACAAGGCAAGGTACAGCTGTTTGGGCACACCAGAAAGAGCGACACCTTATTCAGCAGGTTTAGACCTCAGTACATTGGAAACTGTCGTGGTACCCCCAGGTAAGGTAAAACCAATTTCAACAGGATTGGGTTGCCATACACCAAAGGATCATTATGGTCAAATAGCCACTAGTTCTAGTTTAGTGTTAAAAGGAGCCATAGTGGTGGGAGGGGTAATAGATGCAGATTATCAGGGAGAAATCAAGGTACTGATGTTAAATTTGGGAAATGAACCTTTGATCTTGGTGAAACACCAGAAGGTGGCTCAGATGTTGATAATTCCAATAAACTTGTCTGAAATAAGAGAAGGAACTGCCCCGGCAGAATTAACAATACGGGGTATTAAAGGTTTTGGATCCTCTAATATTACAAATGTAGGAGCAAAAATATGGATTCAAAACCTCCAAGGACCGCCCTCAGAGACAGAGGTAATAGCGGTCGGAAAAGATCGTACTCTCCTGATAATGAGACCAGGAGTGGAGAAGTGGGAATATGTCCCACAAGAAAAATGTTATTTACAGGAATAATAATAGTGTATCTTTATTTGCAGAAGGTGTGGTAAATAAGCGGAATCCATGGTATCGGCTACTGGGAAGAGCTCGATAGTGATGAGATGGAGAAATTCCTGTGTTTGATGTTTGCCTCTCTGGTCGTTGGATGGACAAGTCTACATCAGGAGGAACCTGTGGCGAATGAATTTCTGATGCATCATCACATTTTCAACACACAGATTGCTGGCTCTGTACACATTCTCCGGTTACAGCCACCAGTATCCCTTATCTGGATGTCCCGGTATCGATGGAGGAAATCTTAAAGTAGAAAAGTTGTTCTGATCATCTTGCTGATAAAGACACTCGAACTGTTCGTCTATAGAATACTACAGTACCCATTTCCATAGTGGGATGGATCAATCTTCCATGGTGGCAAGGCAATTTGAATGCAACAGTCACCAATTTGCAATATCTGGCTTTCAAGGGAAGAATTTGGGTACCAAGAAATAAGACTGGACTGACTAACCTGGGATTCATCCCTATGGGGAATATAAAAATAAGTTTTGGGACAGCTATAAATACTGTAGATGCTTTTAAACCCAGCTTAGTGGAAAAGACAATTCATGATATGTTATGGCCTTATGCCAATATGTTCATAAATCGGACTAGTGAAACTTCTAGTAACATATCGGGAAATGTAATGTGTAATGATTCCTTTGAATATCGAGCAAATGCCAAAACACATGATATTCAAGGGAGCTTGTCAGATAATATTGCTTTTAGTTTTAATATACTGTACAAAAGTAGTGAAAGTGATTATATTTGTGATTCAACGTTTATCTAAACAAACCAAGAAAACAAAATTTGTGGCAAACAATATTTCTTGGTCATGGTATGGTATATTCCGAGTGATCTTCTTCTAGTGGAATACTGATGATGGAAAATAATCCCTGGGATCAAGGACCGATTGTGATACCAATGTGATATGACTGAAGTTTGAATGACTATTAGATAGGGATCATGATCAAAAGATAGGAGTGATCCCAGATATTATTTGATCCATCAATAATTCAGTATCAAAGAAGATGTCCTTTGGATAATATTTCATGATTACCAAGGAATACATGTCTTGAAGCAGTTGAAGATAAAGGAAGTAACATTTACAGTTCCACTTACAGGAAACTTGTGGTTAGCTAAAGACAGCTTGAAGGAAGCTTGCATATGAAATTTACGGCTCATTGCAATATTTCGCTAACACTATGGCCGACCACAGTTGGTCAGTTGACCACTGGCAGGATGTACAAGTAAATGTGCAGGAAGCAAACGGTGCCTCCAGCAGTTTGTGGTCAAGTTACATGAACATGACTCAGCTGTCACATGCTGACGACCATTTAGACACAACCTACAATATTTTCCTATAAAATATACACCGAACTCGCTTAAGGTAGGGAAATACCTTCCAGGACATTGAAGTGTACGTACGCACTGTTCCTGTGATGCCATGCCAAGATGCCATGTTGATTCCTTATCTTAACTCGAGTTCCCTCCGATGTGAAAGGATTGCTACAACATAACGGTAATGTTGATGCATATTTCTGTTATTGTATAAGTTTCTATGACTATAAGATTCTAAATGCCTATGTACCATTGATTATATTCATGTGCTATTAAAATAAATAGTATCTTGCTATAAAGAATATTAGTATTCGTGCCTGATTAGGATATCAGTGAGCGCTTCGTAAGTACGGGCTTTCAGCCCCCTTTTTAGTAGAATTTAGCAAGACAATGAGCCACCAGCCCCCTTATCTGCCTGTTTATGGGGCTGGCTTAGCTAGTTACAGGGGCCGCCAGCCTCCTTATCTGCCTGTGTATGGGGCTGGCTTAGCTAGTTACAGGGGCCGCCAGCCTCCTTATCTGCCTGTATATGGGGCTGGCTTAGCTAGTTACAGGAGCCGCCAGCCCCCTTATCTGCCTGTGTATGGGGCTGGCTTAGCTAGTTACAGGGGCCACCAGCCTCCTTATCTGCCTGTGTATGGGGCTGGCTTAGCTAGTTACAGGCGCCACCAGCCCCCTTATCTGCCTGTGTATGGGGCTGGCTTAGCTAGTTACAGGGGCCGCCAGCCCCCTTATCTGTCTGTGTATGGGGCTGGCTTAGCTAGTTACAGGGGCCGCCAGCCCCCTTATCTGCCTGTGTATGGGGCTGGCTTAGCTAGTTACAGGAGCCGCCAGCCCCCTTATCTGCCTGTGTATGGGGCTGGCTTAGCTAGTTACAGCAGCCACCAGCCCCCTTATCTGCCTGTGTATGGGGCTGGCTTAGCTAGTTACAGGGGCCGCCAGCCTCCTTATCTGCCTGTGTATGGGGCTGGCTTAGCTAGTTACAGGAGCCGCCAGCCCCCTTATCTGCCCGTGTATGGGGCTGGCTTAGCTAGTTACAGGGGCCGCCAGCCCCCTTATCTGCCCGTGTATGGGGCTGGCTTAGCTAGTTACAGGAGCCGCCAGCCCCCTTATCTGCCTGTGTATGGGGCTGGCTTAGCTAGTTACAGGGTCCACCAGCCCCCTTATCTGCCTGTGTATGGGGCTGGCTTAGCTAGTTACAGGGGCCGCCAGCCTCCTTATGTGCCTGTGTATGGGGCTGGCTTAGCTAGTTACAGGGGCCGCCAGCCCCCTTATCTGCCCGTGTATGGGACTGGCTTAGCTAGTTACAGGGGCCGCCAGCCCCCTTATCTGCCTGTGTATGGGGCTGGCTTAGCTAGTTACAGGAGCCGCCAGCCCCCTTATCTGCCTGTGTATGGGGCTGGCTTAGCTAGTTACAGGGGCCGCCAGCCCCCTTATCTGTCTGTGTATGGGGCTGGCTTAGCTAGTTACAGGGGCCGCCAGCCCCCTTATCTGCCTGTGTATGGGGCTGGCTTAGCTAGTTACAGGAGCCGCCAGCCCCCTTATCTGCCTGTGTATGGGGCTGGCTTAGCTAGTTACAGCAGCCACCAGCCCCCTTATCTGCCTGTGTATGGGGCTGGCTTAGCTAGTTACAGCAGCCACCAGCCCCCTTATCTGCCTGTGTATGGTGCTGGCTTAGCTAGTTACAGGGGCCGCCAGCCTCCTTATCTGCCTGTGTATGGGGCTGGCTTAGCTAGTTACAGGAGCCGCCAGCCCCCTTATCTGCCTGTGTATGGAGCTGGCTTAGCTAGTTACAGGGGCCGCCAGCCTCCTTATCTGCCTGTGTATGGGGCTGGCTTAGCTAGTTACAGGGGCCGCCAGCCCCCTTATCTGTCTGTGTATGGGGCTGGCTTAGCTAGTTACAGGGGCCGCCAGCCCCCTTATCTGCCTGTGTATGGGGCTGGCTTAGCTAGTTACAGGAGCCGCCAGCCCCCTTATCTGCCTGTGTATGGGGCTGGCTTAGCTAGTTACAGGGGCCACCAGCCCCCTTATCTGCCTGTTTATGGGGCTGGCTTAGCTAGTTACAGGGGCCGCCAGCCTCCTTATGTGCCTGTGTATGGGGCTGGCTTAGCTAGTTACAGGGGCCGCCAGCCCCCTTATCTGCCCGTGTATGGGACTGGCTTAGCTAGTTACAGGGGCCGCCAGCCCCCTTATCTGCCTGTGTATGGGGCTGGCTTAGCTAGTTACAGGAGCCGCCAGCCCCCTTATCTGCCTGTGTATGGGGCTGGCTTAGCTAGTTACAGGGGCCACCAGCCCCCTTATCTGCCTGTTTATGGGGCTGGCTTAGCTAGTTACAGGGGCCGCCAGCCTCCTTATGTGCCTGTGTATGGGGCTGGCTTAGCTAGTTACAGGGGCCGCCAGCCCCCTTATCTGCCTGTTTATGGGGCTGGCTTAGCTAGTTACAGGGGCCGCCAGCCCCCTTATCTGCCTGTGTATGGGGCTGGATTAGCTAGTTACAGGGGCCGCCAGCCCCCTTATCTGTCTGTGTATGGGGCTGGCTTAGCTAGTTACAGGGGCCACCAGCCCCCTTATCTGCCTGTGTATGGGGCTGGCTTAGCTAGTTACAGAGGCCGCCAGCCCCCTCATGTGCCTGTGTATGGGGATGGCTTACCTAGTTACATGAGCCACCAGCCCCCTTATCTGCCTGTTTATGGGGCTGGCTTAGCTAGTTACAGGGGCCGCCAGCCTCCTTATCTGCCTGTGTATGGGGCTGGCTTAGCTAGTTACAGGAGCCGCCAGCCCCCTTATCTGCCTGTGTATGGGGCTGGCTTAACTAGTTACAGGGGCCGCCAGCCTCCTTATCTGCCTGTATATGGGGCTGGCTTAGCTAGTTACAGGAGCCGCCAGCCCCCTTATCTGCCTGTGTATGGGGCTGGCTTAGCTAGTTACAGGGGCCGCCAGCCTCCTTATCTGCCTGTGTATGGGGCTGGCTTAGCTAGTTACAGGAGCCACCAGCCCCCTTATCTGCCTGTGTATGGGGCTGGCTTAGCTAGTTACAGGGGCCGCCAGCCCCCTTATCTGTCTGTGTATGGGGCTGGCTTAGCTAGTTACAGGGGCCACCAGCCCCCTTATCTGCCTGTGTATGGGGCTGGCTTAGCTAGTTACAGGAGCCGCCAGCCCCCTTATCTGCCTGTGTATGGGGCTGGCTTAGCTAGTTACAGCAGCCACCAGCCCCCTTATCTGCCTGTGTATGGGGCTGGCTTAGCTAGTTACAGCAGCCACCAGCCCCCTTATCTGCCTGTGTATGGGGCTGGCTTAGCTAGTTACAGGGGCCGCCAGCCTCCTTATCTGCCTGTGTATGGGGCTGGCTTAGCTAGTTACAGGAGCCGCCAGCCCCCTTATCTGCCTGTGTATGGGGCTGGCTTAGCTAGTTACAGGGGCCGCCAGCCTCCTTATGTGCCTGTGTATGGGGCTGGCTTAGCTAGTTACAGGGGCCGCCAGCCCCCTTATCTGTCTGTGTATGGGGCTGGCTTAGCTAGTTACAGGGGCCGCCAGCCCCCTTATCTGCCTGTGTATGGGGCTGGCTTAGCTAGTTACAGGAGCCGCCAGCCCCCTTATCTGCCTGTGTATGGGGCTGGCTTAGCTAGTTACAGGGGCCACCAGCCCCCTTATCTGCCTGTGTATGGGGCTGGCTTAGCTAGTTACAGGGGCCGCCAGCCTCCTTATGTGCCTGTGTATGGGGCTGGCTTAGCTAGTTACAGGGGCCGCCAGCCCCCTTATCTGCCCGTGTATGGGACTGGCTTAGCTAGTTACAGGAGCCGCCAGCCCCCTTATCTGTCTGTGTATGGGGCTGGCTTAGCTAGTTACAGGGGCCGCCAGCCCCCTTATCTGCCCGTGTATGGGACTGGCTTAGCTAGTTACAGGAGCCGCCAGCCTCCTTATCTGCCTGTGTATGGGGCTGGCTTAGCTAGTTACAGGGGCCGCCAGCCTTCTTATCTGCCTGTGTATGGGGCTGGCTTAGCTAGTTACACGGGCCGCCAGCCCCCTTATCTGCCTGTGTATGGGGGCACAAGAAGGAACGATTACTAGATGAGACAGTTCTAATCTTCTCTATTTCAGGCTGATAGAACTACTTTCATCCGTCATTTGTATATCCGGGCAGCACTACATACAGCACCGGGCCTATAGCGTAGGGCTCCCCAATAAACCGCACTCCCCTCCCCATCTTGTATGGATCAGCTAGAGGGTGACGCTGAGTCTTGACGAGGAGAGACGCATTGAGGTCTGGCAGGAGACTTCAGGACACCAGAGGTCTCACTTCAGCAATTAGTCCGTGTGTCAGATCTAATAAAGGCTCCAAACCAGCTTGGGACCCTGTGTGGTGAGCGTGACATATTGGGGGGACAGTGACAGACAGGGGTCTTCATAGATGCAGACACCCTGGCCATAAACAAAAGTGTCCACTGACAAAGCTCCAATGACAGGTGTGAGCGGTGGCCTTCACTGGCTGCTCAGGCTTCTCTCTCCCACCCGCCGTGTAACTGCCCCAGCACTGACTCCTCTACAGAGGGGTGAATACTGCGGTGTGGTCCGGATTCTCTCCCTCCCCAGCACTGACTCCTCTACAGAGGGGTGACTACTGCGGTGTGGTCCGGATTCTCTCCCTCCCCAGCACTGACTCCTCTACAGAGGGGTGAATACTGCGGTGTGGTCAGGCTAGTCTCCCGTCCCCAGCACTGATTCCTCTACAGAGGGGTGAATACTGCGGTGTGGTCCGGATTCTCTCCCTCCCCAGCACTGACTCCTCTACAGAGGGGTGAATACTGCGGTGTGGTCCGGATTCTCTCCCTCCCCAGCACTGACTCCTCTACAGAGGGGTGAATACTGCGGTGTGGTCAGGCTAGTCTCCCGTCCCCAGCACTGATTCCTCTACAGAGGGGTGAATACTGCGGTGTGGTCCGGATTCTCTCCCTCCCCAGCACTGACTCCTCTACAGAGGGGTGAATACTGCGGTGTGGTCAGGATTCTCTCCCTCCCCAGCACTGACTCCTCTATAGAGGGGTGAATACTGCGGTGTGGTCAGGCTTCTTTCCCTCCCCAGCACTGACTCCTCTACAGAGGGGTGAATACTGCGGTGTGGTCCGGATTCTCTCCCTCCCCAGCACTGACTCCTCTACAGAGGGGTGAATACTGCGGTGTGGTCAGGCTAGTCTCCCGTCCCCAGCACTGATTCCTCTACAGAGGGGTGAATACTGCGGTGTGGTCAGGATTCTCTCCCTCCCCAGCACTGACTCCTCTACAGAGGGGTGAATACTGCGGTGTGGTCAGGCTTCTCTCCCGTCCCCGGCACTGATTCCTCTACAGAGGGGTGAATACTGCGGTGTGGTCAGGATTCTCTCCCATCCCCTGCACTGACTCCTCTACAGAGGGGTGAATACTGCGGTGTGGTCAGGATTCTCTCCCATCCCCAGCACTGACTCCTCTACAGAGGGGTGAATACTGCGGTGTGGTCAGGCTAGTCTCCCATCCCCAGCACTGATTCCTCTACAGAGGGGTGAATACTGCGGTGTGGTCCGGATTCTCTCCCTCCCCAGCACTGACTCCTCTACAGAGGGGTGAATACTGCGGTGTGGTCAGGCTAGTCTCCCGTCCCCAGCACTGATTCCTCTACAGAGGGGTGAATACTGCGGTGTGGTCCGGATTCTCTCCCTCCCCAGCACTGACTCCTCTACAGAGGGGTGAATACTGCGGTGTGGTCCGGATTCTCTCCCTCCCCAGCACTGACTCCTCTACAGAGGGGTGAATACTGCGGTGTGGTCAGGCTAGTCTCCCGTCCCCAGCACTGATTCCTCTACAGAGGGGTGAATACTGCGGTGTGGTCCGGATTCTCTCCCTCCCCAGCACTGACTCCTCTACAGAGGGGTGAATACTGCGGTGTGGTCAGGATTCTCTCCCTCCCCAGCACTGACTCCTCTATAGAGGGGTGAATACTGCGGTGTGGTCAGGCTTCTTTCCCTCCCCAGCACTGACTCCTCTACAGAGGGGTGAATACTGCGGTGTGGTCCGGATTCTCTCCCTCCCCAGCACTGACTCCTCTACAGAGGGGTGAATACTGCGGTGTGGTCAGGCTAGTCTCCCGTCCCCAGCACTGATTCCTCTACAGAGGGGTGAATACTGCGGTGTGGTCAGGATTCTCTCCCTCCCCAGCACTGACTCCTCTACAGAGGGGTGAATACTGCGGTGTGGTCAGGCTTCTCTCCCGTCCCCGGCACTGATTCCTCTACAGAGGGGTGAATACTGCGGTGTGGTCAGGATTCTCTCCCATCCCCTGCACTGACTCCTCTACAGAGGGGTGAATACTGCGGTGTGGTCAGGATTCTCTCCCATCCCCAGCACTGACTCCTCTACAGAGGGGTGAATACTGCGGTGTGGTCAGGATTCTCTCCCTCCCCAGCACTGACTCCTCTACAGAGGGGTGAATACTGCGGTGTGGTCAGGATTCTCTCCCATCCCCAGCACTGACTCCTCTACAGAGGGGTGAATACTGCGGTGTGGTCAGGATTCTCTCCCATCCCCAGCACTGACTCCTCTACAGAGGGGTGAATACTGCGGTGTGGTCAGGATTCTCTCCCATCCCCAGCACTGACTCCTCTACAGAGGGGTGACTACTGCGGTGTGGTCAGGCTTCTCTCCCACCCCCAGCACTGACTCCTCTACAGAGGGGTGAATACTGCGGTGTGGTCAGGCTAGTCTCCCATCCCCAGCACTGATTCCTCTACAGAGGGGTGAATACTGCGGTGTGGTCAGGATTCTCTCCCATCCCCAGCACTGACTCCTCTACAGAGGGGTGAATACTGCGGTGTGGTCAGGCTTCTCTCCCACCCCCAGCACTGACTCCTCTACAGAGGGGTGAATACTGTGGTGTGGTCAGGATTCTCTCCCATCCCCAGCACTGACTCCTCTACAGAGGGGTGAATACTGCGGTGTGGTCAGGCTTCTCTCCCACCCCCAGCACTGACTCCTCTACAGAGGGGTGAATACTGCGGTGTGGTCAGGCTAGTCTCCCGTCCCCAGCACTGACTCCTCTACAGAGGGGTGAATACTGCGGTCTGGTCAGGATTCTCTCCCATCCCCAGCACTGACTCCTCTACAGAGAGGTGAATATTGTGGTGTGGTCAGGCTTCTCTCCCACCCCCAACACTGACTCCTCTACAGAGGGGTGAATACTGCGGTGTGGTCAGGCTAGTCTCCCGTCCCCAGCACTGACTCCTCTTTGGAGGGGTGAATACTGCGGTGTGGTCAGGCTAGTCTCCCATCCGCAGCACTGACTCCTCTACAGAGGGGTGAATACTGCGGTGTGGTCAGGCTAGTCTCCCACCCCCAGCACTGACTCCTCTTTGGAGGGGCGAATACTGCGGTGTGGTCAGGCTAGTCTCCCGTCCCCAGCACTGATTCCTCTGTGGAGGGGTGAATACTGCGGTGTGGTCAGGCTAGTCTCCCATCCGCAGCACTGACTCCTCTACAGAGGGGTGAATACTGCGGTGTGGTCAGGCTTCTCTCCCGTCCCCGGCACTGATTCCTCTACAGAGGGGTGAATACTGCGGTGTGGTCAGGCTTCTCTCCCGTCCCCAGCACTGACTCCTCTACAGAGGGGTGAATACTGCGGTCTGGTCAGGATTCTCTCCCATCCCCAGCACTGACTCCTCTACAGAGGGGTGAATACTGTGGTGTGGTCAGGCTTCTCTCCCACCCCAGCACTGACTCCTCTTTGGAGGGGTGAATACTGCGGTGTGGTCAGGCTAGTCTCCCATCCCCAGCACTGACTCCTCTTTGGAGGTGTGAATACTGCGGTGTGGTCAGGATTCTCTCCCATCCGCAGCACTGAATCCTCTACAGAGGGGTGAATACTGCAGTTTGGTCAGGATTCTCTCCCACCCCCAGCACTGACTCCTCTTTGGAGGGGTGAATACTGCGGTGTGGTCAGGCTTCTCTCCCGTCCCCAGCACTGACTCCTCTACAGAGGGGTGAATACTGCGGTGTGGTCAGGCTTCTCTCCCGTCCCCAGCACTGACTCCTCTTTGGACGGGTGAATACTGCGGTGTGGTCAGGCTAGTCTCCCGTCCCCAGCACTGACTCCTCTTTGGAAGGGTGAATACTGCGGTGTGGTCAGGCTTCTCTCCCATCCCCAGCACTGACTCCTCTTTGGAGGTGTGTATACTGCAGTGTGGTCAGGCTTCTCTCCCATCCCCAGCACTGACTCCTCTACAGAGGGGTGAATACTGCGGTGTGGTCAGGATTCTCTCCCATCCTCAGCACTGACTCCTCTTTGGAGGGGTGAATACTGCGGTGTGGTCAGGCTTCTCTCCCATCCTCAGCACTGACTGCTCTTTGGAGGTGTGAATACTGCGGTGTGGTCAGGCTTCTCTCCCCGTCCCCAGCACTGACTCCTCTTTGGAGGGGTGAATACTGCGGTGTGGTCGGGCTAGTCTCCCGTCCTCAGCACTGACTCCTCTTTGGAGGTGTGAATACTGCGGTGTGGTCAGGATTCTCTCCCATCCCAGCACTGAATCCTCTTTGGAGGGGTGAATACTGCGGTGTGGTCAGGCTTCTCTCCCACCCCCAGCACTGACTCCTCTTTGGAGGGGTGAATACTGCGATGTGGTCAGGCTTCTCTCCCGTCCCCAGCACTGACTCCTCTACAGAGGGGTGAATACTGCGGTGTGGTCAGGCTTCTCTCCCACCCCCAGCACTGACTCCTCTTTGGAGGGGTGAATACTGCGATGTGGTCAGGCTTCTCTCCCGTCCCCAGCACTGACTCCTCTACAGAGGGGTGAATACTGCGGTGTGGTCAGGCTTCTCTCCCGTCCCCAGCACTGACTCCTCTACAGAGGGGTGAATACTGCGGTGTGGTCAGGCTTCTCTCCCGTCCCCAGCACTGACTCCTCTTTGGAGGGGTGAATACTGGGGTGTGGTCAGGCTTCTCTCCCACCCCCAACACTGACTCCTCTACAGAGGGGTGAATACTGCGGTGTGGTCAGGCTTTTCTCCCATCCTCAGCACTGACTGCTCTTTGGAGGTGTGAATACTGCGGTGTGGTCAGGCTAGTCTCCCGTCCCCAGCACCGACTCCTCTACAGAGGGGTGAATACTGCGGTGTGGTCAGGCTTCTCTCCCGTCCTCAGCACCGACTCCTCTACAGAGGGGTGAATACTGCGGTGTGGTCAGGCTAGTCTCCCGTCCTCAGCACTGACTCCTCTTTGGAGGGGTGAATACTGTGGTGTGGTCAGGCTAGTCTCCCCGTCCCCAACACTGATTCCTCTTCAGACGGATGAATACTGCGGTGTGGTCAGGGTTCGGTCTTGACAGCGCAGTGTGAACACGGCGAGGTTGTCTGCCCCAGTATACGGTTATTACCTCCACTCTATTGCTCATTTTTCATTGCTCCCTTCTGAATATTACATGGCTTGATGGTCTCCATCTATTGGTTTATGATTGATAACTTCCCGTCACAACCAGCGGGTGATACCACCTCTCTAGTTGCCCAGTTTGTTCCCCTAGTAGCTACAAGACGATCTCTAGCTATGGAACGTCGTCGGCTTTCTGCTTTTACAGGAATATTTAGAGGAATTCAGGCAATGTATGTGATCAGGCATTTCTGGCACAGCTAGGGTTACAGTGGGATGGGG